>NW_010363279.1:2825-87026 GCF_000414095.1 Morus notabilis
AAAACAGCAATTTCAGGCTGAACAGGGTCAAACCCCATGTCAACCGGTCGACCGGTGACAGAGCAGTGCAACACTACCGATCGACCGGTAGTGTGCACACCGGTCGACCGGTCAGCCTTACAGTCTGGTCGACCGCATAGGTTAACCGATTTCCATGTAATCCGGTCGACCGTACTGGTCGACCGGTGGAATCAGCTGCGCGAGAGAAGCTCACGAAAATCAATCCAAAACCTGCAAATCCAATCCCAAATCGAGATTTTTCAAAGGGAAACCACTAGATCTGGGTTTTAGGTCCTAAAACAAGTCCAAAGAACCCAAGATCTCCAATTTCTACTCTAGTTTTACTCAAAAACCATCAAAATCCGGTTTGAACCAAAAATGGGTTTTGAAATCTGAAAACGTAAGATTCAAGAGAGGTTCTTTCAGTAATCTTACCTCGAATCCTTCTCTTGACGTTGAAAACTTCTTTAAATCTTTGCTTGGTTCAAGATCCGTTTGATTTGGGACAAAAAATGAGAGAGAGAGAGAGTGAGAGAGAGCACGGGAGAGTGAGAGAGAAAGTGAGAGAGAGCACGGGAGAGTGAGAGAGAGAGTGAGGGAGAGAGACGCACTGGAAAGGAAGAGAAAAAGAAAAGAAAAGGAAAAGGAAAAAGAAAAGAAAAGGAAAAAGGAGAGGAAAAGGGCATGTGTACAATATTTTAAAAGAACAATCCAGAAATGCGCCCATACACACTTTTGGGTTAAAATAAATTACTGAGAATAATTTAAATACCTTGGAACTATTTAAACTCACACGTGTTAGAAATATTTATTAATTAAACTCAATTAATAATCCAGATTAGGCACACTAATAATCTTAATTACCTTAATTATTCTCAATTAATTCTTCAGGGTGTTACAACAAGTTATGGACGAAAACAGTAATTTTACCTATTTATTAACTTATGTAAACTATTGGCGTATTAATTTTAATTCATCTAAAGTCTTGGCCTATTTCCCTCTTAATTTTAATTCATCTCAAGTTATGGTTCTTAATTTTAATTTGAGTTTTTAATTCGAGTTAAAATGTGATTTTATGTGAGAGCTTTTTACTGTAAAAAAAAGTTAGATGTGACTGTTTATGAGAGCTTTTTACTGTAATAAAACTCGAATTCTAAACTCGAATCGGTGAAATGAATGTGACCACAACGTCATTTTGTCTATGTGATACACCTATTCAATGAAAATAAAAAACTAATATAGATCAAGTATTCAAATATTTTATTTTTATTAGATAGGTGTATCACATGAGTAAAATAACATGGTATACCAGTCCACTGAATAATTTCTCAATACAATTTTGATTATTTTTGTTTTGTTCTTTTCATTTTCGATAGTTTTTGTATTATTCATATATGGTGCTCAAATGGATATTTTATAAAATATTGAGGCTCATCCAATCCTAAAACTCAATAGGAAAAATGCAGAACGAGCCAACTCGTATATTTAATATGAAAATATTAAACAAGAAAAAAATCAGAAATACCATACAAAATGTAAAAAAATATTATTTATACCACTTCACTTAAAAATAAATAATTATCACTCAATTAATAACTATTTTAATATACCATTATAACCTTTTATTTTCTCTTTATTAATTGAACATATAAAAGAGTTTAACAATGATATTTTCATTATAAAAAAGCATATTTATTGTAAAAATAAATGTAGTGCATAAAAAGTTTTACATTTTTAATATGAAAAATTTATTATCATTATGAACATGAATGAATTGAAAACTTTTTACTATGATATTTACGAATTCAATTTTATAATCAAAACATTTAATTAAAAAAATGGGCATTATATGCAGAGAATAATTAACGTCAACAACATGCATAAAGAAAAGAGGTAAATCGACACAGACAACAACAAAAATCAACAAGATGCAAAATACATGGAGATCCCCTATAAATTCTTATAATCAAAACATTTAACTAAAAAAATGGGCATTATATGCAGATAATAATTAACGTCAACAACATGCATAAAGAAAAGAGGAAAATCGCTACAGACAACAACAAAAATCAACAAGATGGAAAATACATAGAGATCACACCTAGGAAAGAATTTAAGGTTTGATTGTAGCCTTTTGTTTTCTTTTCATTAATTGAACGTATAAAATATTTTAACAATGATATTTTCATTATAAAAATGAATGTAGTGTATAAAAGAGTTTTACATTTTTAATATGAAAAATTCATTTTTGTTATGAGCATGAATGAATTGAAAACTTTTTATTATGATATTTACAAATTCAATTTTATAATTAAAACATTATAATTAAAAAAAGAGTAGTTCTACTTACACACTCTTTTTTACTCTATGTTGTGTGGGAAAATGTGACGGACACGTGGACGAAGTAGACCGCGACATGTGGTCTTGACTAAATCCCCACCAAGCAAGGAACTCTCGACGCTTACGGACCCCCCCTATTCCACTGCGAAGGCTCAAGGACGAAGTCCAAGTTAGGGCGACGATCCCTTATGGCGTCGACTGATTGCGCCGTCGACATTGAGAGATGAAGATCTCTCGACCGCAGAAAGGGCCACCGAAGAAGGCGGTTGGGCTAAGCAGTGCTGACGACGAGAGGAACGTTCTTTGGAGGACATGACGGGTTACGTGCAGAAGTGGAGGAGGTTTGCAGGTGTTAATTGTTAGCTGTCAGACCGCTCCCATAGGGGACAGAAAAGTATTACGGAGAAGCAGAGAGCCGTAATAGAAGACTAATTGGCTGGGTGAACAGTGCTAATTAGTGGGCTACGTCCGGGCCTACCAAAGAAGAGCACTTGAGTGCTTCGACCTATGAAGGAAACCCCCTAAGCGAAGGAATGCCAATATAAAAGGAGGAAGACCCCCAGCAAGGAGAGGGTTCGAAAAACTCCAAAGAAGAACAGATTCAATAAGAACAAGTATTGTAAATTGTGATTTTCCCAAAAGAGAAATACAAGATTACAGTGGATGTAGCTCTCAAACTTATAGAGTGAACCACTATAAATTTTCTTGTGTCATTTATCTATGTATGATTTAGTAAATACACGCACACACATATCCATCAACTCCTGATACGTTAAACTACACACACGCGGCCGGTAATCCGAAAGGAAACCAAGAGGTAATCCGGTCAGTTTTTTGTTGGCAAAATTTGACCGTCAACAATTAACGACTCCACTGGGGAGCGAAAGCGTTCGACCCCCAACAACATAGTGATAAACCGCCGCCCATCCAGGGAATAGCGGGATGGAAGGAGATCTACGCCCGGTCAGAAACGAAGTTCCACCTCCAGACGCGCCACGGCCGGATTTGATGTAGATGCAAGCCCAACTGACCACTCTAACCGAGCTGGTACGTGGGCTAATGACCGTGGTGGAGTGCTTAGATGGAAGGAACTCCATGCCGCCATTAAAAGATGCCCCAATGCCGCAAGGACACGCCATGGCCGAAGATTCGAACCACGGCGACTACCCACTTATCCAAGAGGGAACCGGAGATAGTGAGAATCGCCGGGGCCCTCCCAGGCCTCGGCCTTCCCAATCTCCCGGCAGCCGTTTGGGGGCCACCGGACTCCGAGCTCCCGAGGACCGGGTACCGAGAAGTCCAGGAAACCCCGAGATACTATCCCAGAATCCAGGTGGAAACCCGCCAGGAGACTCAGGATCAGTGCAAGCAGGCGGCCAGGCCCGAGGCAGACCCAACGTTCAGAGGGCGGAAGCGTCGAGAATAGCCGGCTCGGCCATTTCGACAGAGGAAGCACGCGCCATCATGGAACGTATGGCCAGCCTAGAGCAAAAACTGACAGGGGACGTGGTGGGCCTAAAAAAGAATATAGGTCATGTGGCTGAGGTGGTAAACGTCGATATCACGCCCGGCCGCACACATGACCATCCATTTACCGAAGAAATAATGGCGCCCCCTCTCCCCGATAAATACAGGTCACCGTTAATCCCATCATATGATGGGCGAGGGGATCCCGACGACCATCTGGAGATGTACACTTGGCACATGCTCTTACACAGTTATGCCGAAGAGATCATGTGCCGAGCCTTTCGAAACCATTTGATGGATTCTGCCCGGAGGTGGTTCCGAACGCTGAGGCCAAACTCTATCTTGAGCTGAGACGAGTTGAAGGAAGCGTTTTCCCTCCAATTCATAGGGGTCAAAAAGTACGTCCCCCCAAAGCAGAATCTGACAACGATATACCAAAAGCCAAACGAGTCACTGAGGGAATGGCTCGCAAGGTATGGGGAAGCTTTCACCGCCACGATGGACATAACAGATAGAGAGGCCTTGAGGGGGCCTTATCTAGCATGAAGAAAATTACCCCGTTCAAAAGAGAGCTAAACCGAAAACCTCTGTCCAGCTATAGGGAGTTTTTGGCGCGAGCGCAGGGGTACATCAACGCCGAAGAGGCGGACGCGAATGACCCCGAGCACTGGACCAACAAGAATAAAGGAATCGAACAAGGGTCGGCACATGCGAAGTAGGATGGGAAGAAGCGTCGAGGTGGAGGAAACGGAGACAAGCAGCCCGCCGCGATGACGAACGCTCCGGAACCCAAAAAGCTGAGGCAAGAGGATACCCGTAAGCCTCGACTGTTCCAAAAGTACGATTCCTACCATGAGTTAACGGTAGGAGCCGAGGAGGTCTTCAACTAGGTCGGCCGCGGGAACTTGCTGCGCCGATCGGAAGCAATGAAGTCAGATCCCAGCCGAAGGAACCAGAAGAAATTCTGTAGGTTCCACGGCAATGTCGGCCACCATACCAACGATTGTGCCGACCTCAAGGACAAAATTGAAAGAGTGATCCGCGAGGGAAGGTTACAAGAATTCAGGACCGAACGAAGACCTCGAAATGATGGCCATGGTGGGCAGAATGACGGTCGACGCCGAGAGGAGAACCAGCGCCCAGAGGATCGCGAACCCGTCGGCGTCATACGGACTGTCCTCGGCGGTCCCTATATAGGAGGAGACTCAAAAGGTCTCAGAAGGACTACGCCCACGAGGCCAGGGGGTTTATTAGGAGCGATTCTGGAGCGTCTCCGCTACAAAAACCCCAAGGTACAGCCACACCGACGTGGCCTTTAACGAGGATGACGCTAGTGGCGTTTATTTCCCCCACAACGATGCCTTGGTGGTGGAAGCCATGATAGGAAACCACATCGTGTGCAGAATCCTGGTGGACAATGGGAGCTCAGTTGACCTCCTATACTTCGATTGCTTGGAGAAAATGGGGATCCAAAAGGAACAATTGGAGAAAACCTCTAGGCCGTTATATGGTTTCACTAGCGACTTCGTCATCCCTCAAGGGACCATCTGGCTACCCATAACCGCCAGAGAAAAACCTCGACAGGCAACCACAATGACCAATTTCGTGGTCATAAAAGGAAGCTCCCAGTACAACACGGTAATCGGGAGACCAACCCTCCAAGCATTAAGAGCAATAACCTCCGTCTACCACCAAAAGGTCAAGTTCCCCACCCCAAATGGCGTAGGGGAAATGAAGAGCAACCAGTATGAAGCTAGGGTTGCGTACTCTGACGCCCTGCGCGGATATGACCAACCAGGAAGACATGAGACAAGGGTGGGTCACCAAGGCCTTGTCGAGGACATAGACCCCCAGATCCAAGAGGAAGTCACATGGTTTCAACCCGTTGAGCAGTTGGTAGAGATCCAAGTTGGTGAAGGCGAGTCCACCAAAGTGCTAAAAGCGGGCTCAGGCTTCGCCCCATTACTTAAAGTTGAGATCGAAAACTTCCTCAGGAAGAACCTAGATGGAAGGGATCGACGCCGAGGTAATATGTCACTCCCTAAACGTCGACCCCTCATATCCGCCCAAACGACAGAAATGTCGACCGATGAACCCTGAAAGGTATGAGGCACTGAAAGAAGAGGTCGACAAGTTGATCAATAATGGGTTCATCAGGGAGTCCCATTACCCTCGTTGGGTATCAAACCCCGTTCTAGTAATAAAGCCCAACGGGAATTGAAGGACATGCGTCGACTTCAACGGTCCCCAACAAAGCCAAAGGAAGTGCAAAGATTAATAGGATGTGTCGCCGCCTTAAATAGGTTCATATAAAAAGTGACCGCTAAATGCGTCCCCTTCTTCGACGCTTTGAAAGGAAGCAAGCGCTTTGAATGGACACCCCAATGTGAAGAGGCCTTCCAGAAATTGAAGGAGCATTTAGGCAAGCCTCCAATTTTGTCAAAACCAAACATC
This sequence comes from Morus notabilis, assembly GCF_000414095.1. Taxonomy (NCBI): domain Eukaryota; kingdom Viridiplantae; phylum Streptophyta; class Magnoliopsida; order Rosales; family Moraceae; genus Morus; species Morus notabilis. The sequence goes on from NW_010363279.1 coordinate 9,087, forward strand.
GACGAGGAGCTTAGCCTATACCTCTCCGTGTCCCAACACGCCGTAAGCTTCGTGTTAGTAAGAGAAGAAGAGAAGGTGTAGCTGCCAATCTACTACGTGAGCAAAAGGCTCCTAAACGCTGAGTCAAGATACAGCGAGATGGAGCGCCTAGCCCTCGCCCTGATGGTAGCTTCAAGGAAGCTTCGACACTATTTCTAGTCTCACACAATACGGGTTCTCACAAACCACCCGTTGAGACAGGCCCTACAAAAGCCCGAAACTTCCGGTCGACTCCTCAAATGGTCGGTAGAATTAAGCCAGTTCGACATAAAATACGTGCCAAGAACTGCGATCAAGGGCCAAGTGCTCGCCGATTTCCCGGCTGAGTTCTCTCATAGGCCAGCTCCCGCCGCATCTGGAGAAGACGAGGTTACAAAATGGAAGCTCTACGTGGATGGGGCGTCGAGTGAAAATGGGTCAGGAGCTGGCGTCCTGTTAATCAACCCCGAAGGCCACAAAATTACCTCGGCAGTCCGATTTAAATTCAAGGCATCAAACAATGAGGCGGAATATGAAGCACTAATTGCCGGAATACGGTTAGCCAGCCACCTAAAAATCGAAAGGCGCACCGTCTTCAGCGATTCTCAATTGGTCGTCGCGCAAGTAAAGGAAGAATACCAAGCGCGCGGCGAGAAGATGGGAGCGTACTTAAGAAAGGTAAAAGAAGAACTTGTTAAGTTCAAGAATTACGAGATACTCCAGATACCACGAACCGAAAATACAAACGCAGACGCTCTGGCAAAGCTAGCATCTTCTAGAGAATCTGACACACTGGGGGTCGTTCCCATCGAGGAATTGGAGCGACCAACTATAGAAGAAAAGGTTAAGGCATTAATTGTCCGAGTAGGTAAAAGTTGGATGACTCCCCTCATTCAATACCTAATGGATGCACAATTGCCAAACGATAAAGATGAAGCCAGACGGATCAGGTATAGAGCTGCTAGGTACTTATTGTATGACGGCTTGCTCTACCGATGAGGCTACTCAACCCCTCTACAGCGGTGCTTGGATGAGGCTGAAGCACAGAAGGTCCTCCACGAAATCCATGAAGGGATCTACGGTAACCACACTGGGGGGCAATCTTTGGCCCTGAAGGTTTTACGGCAAGGATACTATTGGCCCACGCTAAAAAATGACGTTTTTCAATACGCCCGACGTTACGATAAATGCCAAAGGTATGCCACAATTCCTAGAGCGCCCCCAGAACATTTGACGTCCATTCTTAGTCTTTGGCCCTTCGCCAAATGGGGGGTTGACCTGATCGGGCCGTTACATCTTGTACCCGGAGGATTTAAGTTTGCAATCGTTACGGTGGACTACTACACAAAGTGGGCAGAGGCAAAGGCCCTAGCTACAACCACGGAAGCGGCCTGCACCAAATTCATGTGGGACCACATCGTATGCAGGTTCGGGGTTCCCCACTCAATAGTATCCGACAACGGAAAGCAGTTCGACAACGCCTCAACACGCAGATTCTGCGATGGCTTAGGCATCCGGAAAGATTTTTCGGCGCCGATCTATCCACAATCAAATGGACAAGTTGAGGTGGTCAATAAGATAGTAAAGTATACCCTCAAGAAGAAACTCGACGATCTGAAAGGAAAATGGGCCGAGGAACTTCCCAAGGTCTTGTGGGCATACAGAACGACGAGCCGAACTACTACGGGGGAGACACCCTTCTCCATGGCATATGGCGTCGAAGTAGTGCTCCTCATAGAAATCGAAACGCCGACTCTAAGAACCGTCGTCCATAACGATGATGACAACGCGGAAGGCATGAACGGAGAACTCGACTTGTTGGAAGAAAAAAGGCTTGACTCCCAACTGCGTCTCACCGCCTATCAGCAAAGAACGGCGCGATACTACAACAAGAAAGTTTGACAGAGAAGGTTCGTCCCAGGGGACCTAGTGTTGAAAAGGGTAATGCAAAGCACGAAACCCAAGAATACTAGTCCACTGGGCCCAACTTGGGAAGGGCCATACCGCATAAGGGAAATGCTACGTCCCGGCACTTACATTTTGGAGAGCCTCGACAGCAAAAAGATTCAACACCCGTGGAATGCAGAACAACTAAGGCTGTACTACCAATAATGTATGAAATTCTCACATATCTTAATTGTACATTCTTTACAGATTGAATAAATTGACATGTTTGCAGAAGGAAAAGAATTCACCCCTTAATAACATGTCTGCTTAAGAAACCAAGGTTATATTAGACAGACATAAGGGGACAGGGGTCCACGGGTTAAAAAAAAAAGAGAAGACGACAACCCCAAGGGGTACAATCGACGTCAGATTCTCCAAGGAGGAAAGACAAAGACTTTGCGAAATTCCAAGGAATTTTCTAAGACGACGACCCCAAGGGGTACAATCGACGTCAGATCCTCCAAGGAGGAAAGACAAAGGCTTAGCGAAATTCCAAAGAATTTTCTAAGACGACGACCCCAAGGGGTACAATCGACGTCAGATCCTCCAAGGAGGAAAGACAAAGGCTTAGAGAAATTTCAAGGAATTTTCTAAGACGACGACCCCAAGGGGTACACTCGACGTCAGATCTTCCAAAGAGGAAAGGCGAAGACTTAGTAAAATTCTAAGGAGTTCTAAGAAAGCAGCAATTGCAAATCAAGGTATAAATTAAAACTGTTGTCTTTTATATATATGTAAGGAGCAGATAAAAAAAAAGATGTCCGAATCAACCATAAAGTTACAAAACAAGAGGGAGACAGGTAAAAATCATTCAGCCCTCGCCGCCAGCCGCCGATTCTTCACCGTCACCAGGCGGGGAAATGTTGTCGTTGCCAACAGGGGGAGGAGAGTTATAAAGGAAGCTCAAATCCCACTCAGGACGCTCATTCTTGATAAGGTCGATAATTTGTTGACCCGCAGATTGAAAATCCCTGGTACGGATGTCAGTGAGCTCCTGAGAAGCCTTGAACTCCTCAATAACCTCGGTGCGCCTAGCGTCGAAAGCAAATGCAGCTTCTGCCTCAGCTTCCCTCTTCCCTTCAGTTTTCCCTTCAGCAAAACGCTTCTCCGCTTCCCCAACTGCTTCAGACAACTTTTTGTCAGACAGGTCCGCCCGCTCCTTGAGACTCGCGACCTCATTTTTCAACTTTTGTAGTTCATCTTCCAAACTCGCCAGCTTGGCCAAGGCCAAGTACCTCTTCTCAACGGCATCATCTAGCTTCTTTTTGGCGTAAAAAACAAGGGACTGAAGCCTGGCCTCCAGTTCGTCCATCTCATTTTTACGCTCCTCGACCTTGACGAGGTCAAGGAGGTTGAGAATGGAAAGAACTAGGCTCTGAAAAGTTGAAGGTCAGAAAAGCAGAAATACAGAACGACGAGCTCTTAACAAATAAAAATAAAAAAAAGAAAAAAGAAAAGGGGAGAGAGTTTTACATGGATTTGGAAGGAAATCTGTTTTCGCTGATGGTCGACCAAAGAAGATTGGGTGGCATCAACCCAATGTGGCTCAAGAAAGGACTCATAAAGAGCCTAAAAGATGAGGGAGAAGCGAGGGCGAAGTTTCAGGATCACCCCAATCTCGGCATCAGATATATCCGGGACTTGGAACTTGGGGTCCATAATTTTAGCCCCTGGAATAAGTACGCACTCTCTCGGCGCCAGCGGAATGTCGACGTCGAGAATGGGGACCGTCGGCGTCCACGTTTCTGCCACCGGCATTTTTTCCTTGTGACTCTTTTTCCACACAAGTTCCGCCTCCGACCCCGAAGGACCCTTGGTCTTCCTACTCTTTGGGACGCGGGAAGAAGAAGCTTTCTCTTTTCCCTTCGACGGGGGCGGATGACTCGGCGGGGGCTGTTGGTCTGACGGCGGCTACTGGCTTGGCCCAGACTGCTGGCTGCCAGGAAGTTGGATCCTCAAAGACGTCATTTCTGCAGGAAACGACGAGGTTAAGATACAGTCAGCATTGGAAGAGCCCAAGTCACAATAAAGAAGGGCGTCGAAAGCAAATAATACCTTCATCATTTAGGTGAAAGTATTGACGGACGACGTTTAAATCAACGGGGTCTGGGAGATCAAGGATTAAACCAGCGTCGCGAAGGTTTTTCTTGGTCAGAAGCGTTTCGATATGGCAAACCTCTGACGAGAAAGAAAAAGCCTTCTCAATCCTCGCCAAGTTGTTCCTAGAGAACTTCGGCCGGTCCTGACTGACTATAACGCGAATGAAATGTCAGTAGAAGGACGGGAAAAATCAAAGTCAGATAAAAGAAAGCCAAAAGACTTACCCATGTTCCCAAACGCCGCTTGCACCTGCCTTCGACAAGGCAGGCGGTCGTTGGGATGAAAGTTGAAAGGCCCCCGAATCATGAAGAACATAGGCTTCCACCCATGTGACGACGAGGGAGTACCCAGTATAAGCTTCCCAAATCTTGGCTGGGACCTCCCGTGACCACTCAAAAATACCACCCCTCACACTTGGCGACGTGGCATAACTTATACATGAATTAGAACTCATCTACAGGGAGTTCCATGTCGAATTGCTGGTGCCATAAAATCCAGGCCCCAGCGAAGCAGTACCAGAAGTTTGGCACCAGCAGAGCGGGGGAAATACCGTAAAAGTGGCAGTAGTCTTTTACAATGGGGTGAACTGGGAGGGTCATCCCCGCGGTGACAACTCTAGTATAGACCGGAAGGTATCCAGTCGGCGGCATGCTGGTTCTAAAATGAACGTCTGGAAAAAGGTATTCAAACCACCTCCCGTCAATGCACCCTTCCTTCACAGCCCGGATGATATCCTTGTTCCGGACCCTCGACGCCACAACGTCGGCTGTGAAGAAAGGCCTATCCGGTTCACCACTCGTGGCAGCCAGAGGGGCATCTACCGTCGAAGCAGCCACCCCGCTTACACTGCCCCCCGTGAAGGGGATCCGTTCTACTGCTGCGTCTAAAATCCGCTCAAAGCTGTCAAATTCACTACCAAGCTATCGCCTAGTGCGTATCTGGCCCCAGCGAAGCAGTACCAGAAGTTTGGCGCCAGCAGAGCGGGGGAAATGCCGTAAAAGTGGCAGTAGTCTTTTACAATGGGGTGAACTGGGAGGGTCATCCCCGCGGTGACAGCTCTAGTATAGACCGGAAGGTATCCAGTCGGCGGCATGCTGGTTCTAAAATGAACGTCCGGAAGAAGGTATTCAAACCACCTCCCGTCAATGCACCCTTCCTTCACAGCCCGGATGATATCCTTGTTCCGGACCCTCGACACCACAACGTCAGCTGTGAAGAAAGGCCTATCCGGTTCACCACTCGTGGCAGCCAGAGGGGCATCTACCGTCGAAGCAGCCACCCCGCTTACACTGCCCCCCGTGAAGGGGATCCGTTCTACTGCTGCGTCTAAAATCCGCTCAAAGTTGTCAAATTCACTACCAAGCTATCGCCTGGTGCGTATCTGGGTTCATGTCCAGCCCCGACGTCTTCTATGTCTCTCAGCACGGAGTCGACGTTGGAAGACGAAGAAGACCAGGAGATCTCCACTACAGAGGTTGGGTCTGGGCGGACGACAGGAGAATCCTCTCGACTGAGGGAACTTTGGGCCATTGTTCTGGTGATTAAACAGACAAGAAGCTAAGTTAAAACCCTAACGTTGAGAGGATGAAAGGATGGCTATTCTAAGCAACGATAGCTCAAACGCCTCGACTTGGCGCCGACCATTCATATGAGAATGGTAACGGCGAGTGCTCATAGGATTCCAAGTTCCCCATAACCCAGAAATCGGAAGCGCACAGACAGTAAGGAGACGACATCCAAAGTAAAACAACGAAACGGAGTAAGTCTCCCTAAGTTCTACATTCCGCACATTCTTTAGACATATACACATAGTTCAAACAAAAAGAAAAGAAGGAGCCCGTATCTAAAAACAACAGACAGAGGACAGAAAGGCTTACTGGAGAAGAAGGATTCCCGGGAAAGTCTGGAGGGAAGAACGGCTTCACGGTGCGCCTCGAAGAGCAGGGAGCACGAACCGGAGGTTGGGGAGGAATGAGTCCATCGAAGGAGGCGGCAGTCCAACAGGTGCGAAAAGAGTCTGAAGTTTTGAAAAAAAATGGCTCTCGAGTTTATATAGGGTATTTAAAGGGACAGACATCCTCGACCCTGACCGTCAGATGAAAATCTTAAAATCCAATGGCCAAGGAATCCTGCCTGGATCGGACGGTGATAAGATAGGGCGGGAAGCAGAGAGGTCGCGATCCAAAGGCCCATATTCATTCCTTCAAAATAAAGCCATACGTTATCATGAGAAATCAATCGACGCGACGGTTGCGTTCCCCGAAGGATATCCGAAGCACCCAGGCCATCATTGCAAACGGAGGCTCGGGACCGATTTCCCACACCCAAAGCACGAAAGGGCAACCGAACCTAAGTCCGAGGCCACTCAAAAGAAGCCCTCGACCTGGAGGGTAGCTGTTGTGTGGGAAAATGTGACGGACACGTGGATGAAGTAGACCGCGACACGTGGTCTTGACTAAATCCCCACCAAGCAAGGAACCCTCGACGCTTACGGACCCCCCTTATTCCACTGCGAAGGCCCAAGGATGAAGTCCAAGTTAGGGCGATGATCCCTTATGGCGTCGACTGATTGCGTCGTCAACATTGAGAGATGAAGATCTCTCGACCACAAAAAGGGCCACCGAAGAAGGCGGTTGGGCTAAGCAGTGCTGACGACGAGAGGAACGTTCTTTGGAGGACTTGACGGGTTACGTGTAGAAGTGGAGGAGGTCTGCATGCATTAATTGTAAGCTGTCAGACCGCTCCCACAGGGGACATAAAAGTATTACGGAGAAGCACAGAGCCGTAATAGAAGACTAATTGGCTGGGTGAACAGTGCTAATTAGTGGGCAACGTCCGGGCCTACCAAAGAAGAGCACTTGAGTGCTTCGACCTATGAAGGAAACCCCCTAAGCGAAGGAAGCCCAATATAAAAGGAGGAAGACCCCCAGCAAGGAGAGGGTTCGAAAAACTCCAAAGAAGAACAGATTCAATAAGAACAAGTATTGTAAATTGTTTTCCCAAAAGAGAAATACAAGATTACAGTGGATGTAGCTCTCAAACTTATAGAGTGAACCACTATAAATTTTCTTGTGTCATTTATCTATGTATGATTTAGTAAATACACGCACACACATATCCATCAACTCCTGATACGTTGAACTACACACACGCGGCCGGTAATCCGAAGGGAAATCAAGAGGTAATCCGGTCGGTTTTTTATTGGTGAAATTTGACCGTCAACACTCTACAAGTCCCTTTTTAAATGCACACTACACATTATTAAATTTACTTTTTACACACCCTATTATTGCAAAACTACCCTTAAATATTTTCATAAGATTATTAATTCTTCCCCATTTCATTTTTTTAGAAAAGCATTTCATTTTTCTTTTCACACTCACTATTTCATTTTACTTTTTTTTTACTTTAGTATTATAATTTCTCTATTTTTCTTCTGTTGAAGGTTAGGCATGAAGCCTTTTCTCATGCAAAAAGAACTTTATTATTACATTTTTTTAAAAAAAAAGTAAAGGAACGGAGAAAATTTTTAATTGTAAATTTACAATTTTTTTCGTTGCTATTCAGGAATATAATAGCAATTTTTTTTTTTTTTTTTTTATAGTAAATGTCCTTTATTTTTCTGAAAACAATGTGACAGTAAATTTTCTTGATGTATGAAAAAAACGTTTAATAACTAAAGCTTCAACCAGGAAATTTTTTTTTTAAGAAAAGGGAAATAATAATATTAAAATAACAAATTGAAATGAAATAGTAGATGTAAAAATAAAAAGAATTTATAAAGAATTAATAATTTTACTAAAATAATTAAGGTTAGTTTTAGAATAAAAATAGTGTTTAAAAAGTAAATTCAATTATGTGTGGTGTGTATTTATTTAAGAGAAGGTGTAAAGAATAAAAAAATGTGTGTGAATAGAACTATCCTTTTTAAAAAAAGGCATTATATGCAGAGAATAATTTACATCAACAACATGTATAAAGAAAAGAGGAAAATTGATACAGACAACAACAAAATCAACGAGATGCAAATTACATGGAGATCACCTAGGAAAGCCAAATGAACATACAGAAAATCACTAATAAAAATAGCCAAACGGAAAAGGACAAAAAACAAAAAAAAAACAAAAAACGCAAAATACAACACTTTGCAATAGAACTTTCAACTGACAATCACAAAGAAAAGCCAAACAAACACTCAGAAATCGCCAACAAAAGAGATAAAACAGAATCACCAAATAAAGCCACGGAAATCAAAGGTGAAAATTCAGAAAAAAAAGTGGGAGGGAAAATTAAACAACAAATAATCATAATAATATTAAATGAGTTGATTGCAATATTATTTTGTAATTGCGGTAAAAAGAAAAGGCAAGTAAACTTTGCAAAATAGCAACAACAAAAAAATCCTATCAACATTAAATTAAATTTGATCACACAATATGAGGCATAAAAGGAAAGTCAGCATGTAATATATTATTAAAAAAAAATCAACCCACAACATACAAAAGCTCACCATATAAAAATAAACTATAAGGGCACATCCAGTATTATACATGTCTTATGAAGCATAAATAGATACTTTTGTAACATTGTATAATAGTAGACATTTTAGATTCAAGACTTTTATAGTGTAGATATTTTGGATCCGTTTAGCATTGCTTTTAGCTTTTTTTTAAGAAGCTACAACAGGTCAGGATGTTTGGTAAATCTTGCTTTCATCTAACAGCTTCTAAAAATGTTATCAATTCAAAAAATTTAAGACGTAGATCATGGATTGCTTTTGCACGGCTGCTTCTCTTGTCATTGTCCAAGTTTATTAAAATAGCGTTGATAATAAAACTTAATTATCTATCTACTCATTTTATTTTTCATACCAAATTAAAAATATTTATTTAAATATTTATTTAAAAAATTAAAAATATTTAATATATATGATGTTAAATTTTACTAGAATATTTTTTATACTTATCAAAATGTTTAAAAATAACAACAATAAAAAATAAATTTTACAATTTATATTTTAGAAATATTTTAAATAATAAATTAATATCATACACATTTTTTTAGTATTTTGGTGTAAAAATATTTATGAATATTGCTCTTAAAAATAGAAATAAAACTAACTATAAATCTATATGGTAAATTAGATATGTTTTAATCATTATACATCTCCACAATAATTTTATATATAATTTATTAAATACCTAAACTTCTACTTCTCGTATTCATAGCAACTCTAAGAAAAAAAAATTATTAAGCACCTACATACTTTTAGTCATAATAACTTTTAACTAACAACAGATTAACAACAAAAATTTTTAACAACACAGTATAATTACGTCTTATTTGAAATGTTATAAATAATAGACCTTTATACACCAATGCAAAGCATGCACTTTTCCCCATAAAAAAAAATGAAAAGTATCATTAGGAATTAGTTGGCTCAACTTGCAGACAAAAAACTAGGCCCATGTATTTACGCAGGCCAGTTGGAGGGTCAGAGAGCCGGCGGGTAACGAATATATTCACGGGAGAAAGAGAAAAATATGTCAAGATTTAAAAAAAATTAAAATTAATAAATTAATAATTTATATAAGTTAATAAATAATTTAAATTATTATTTTTGTTCATAATTTGTCTGGTTATAAACCATAACTTGACAAGTTTTTGTCCATAATTTACAGTTTTTATCCATAACTTGTCTGATTATGAACCATAACTTAATAAATTTATCCATAACTTATCTGGTTATGAACCATAACTTGATAAGTTATGACCTCTAAATTTTATAATTAAAAATTAACCTATATATTTTCTTAAACTTTTTATATTGACATATTTTTTACTATTTCTATATATTCATTCGGCCAGGCCTGTATTTACACCTTTAGGTAACACCATCTTAAGTTATTGGTTTACCCTATTAGTTGGAAAAAGTAGGTGCACTCTACAATAAAATTTCTTTAAATATTAATTTATGTAGTAAATATGAGATTTACTAATATTAGGTCGAGCTGTGCTATTATTATTTTTACTCAATTAACTATACTAGTTAAAAGGATATTAATTAAAAATAAAAGGTAAAAATTCAGATTTATAGAGTAAGTTGAGCCATTTTCAAATATATATTTTTTAGGGAGAAAGAGAGAAATATGCCAAGACTTGAGATAAATTAAAATTAATAGGTAAATAGTTTACATAAGTTAATAAATAGGTCAAATTACTATTTTTGTCCATAACTTGTCTGGTTATAAACCATAACTTGACAAATTATTGTCCATAATTCACGATTTTTGTCCATAACTTGTCTAGTTATGAACCATAACTTATCTAGTTATGAACCATAACTTGACAAATTTGTCTATAACTTATCTGATTATGAACCATAACTTGACAAGTTATGACCTATTAATTTTTATAACTTAAAATAGCTTATATACTTTCTTAAATTTTTCATATTGACATATTTTTTATTATTTTCGTATTTTTTTATTTTTTTTTATTATGCTCTGGCCTACCAGGCCATTAATGTAGGCCCAGGCGACAAAGGCTAAATGTGGCCATTTCAGAAGCCCAGGTCGATCTCCAACGTTGCTGTTGATCTTGTAATGCTGGGATTTTATTAGAGGATAAGGAGGGAAATAGAATAATCGGTAAAGTGATTAATAAATTATAGTATATTTTTTAAAAATAATAAATTATAGCATTATTTGATATTTTAAGTTTTAAATATTATTAAAAATTTAAAAATACCTCTAAACCTCTTTTTTTTCACCTCACGATTTTCCCCTAAACATAAAAAAATAGTAAATTATAGCATATTTTTTAAAATAGGTAGATTATAGTCAAGTTCACCATGGCTGGGACCGACGATTGGAGACCATTTTTCGGTAACCTGTGACTGTTTTCCAGCGGTTGGTAACCGTTTTTTGGTGACTGTTTTTCAGCGATCCATCTAATACTGTATTCACTAGTAAATACCGTATTTATCCAAAAAGTCGACCACCGACTCCGGCAACCGTTTAACGCTGTATTTACTGGTAAATATTATATTTACTATTAAATACAATATTTACTAATAAATATCATATTTATCTGAAAATCCGACCACCAACTTTGGTGACTATTTAACATTATATTTACTAGTAAATATCATATTTATCTGAAAATTTAGACACCGATTTTGACGACCATTTAATACTGTATTTACTAGTAAATACCATATTTATCTAAAAATTTGACCACCGACTCCTGCGATTGATAAATACTGTATTTATCAAAAAATATCATATTTACTTAAAAATTTAACATTAATAAATATTATATTTACTAATAAATATCGTATTTACTAATAAATATCATATTGTACTTACCAATTTAAACTTATTTAGTAAAGTATTTACTTGTAAATATTGTAATTACCATATTCAAATTCATATTTAATAAAATATTTATCAATAAATATAATATTTACCGGATCAGATTATGAATTCAGCGAAATGTTTACTAGTAAATACAATATATACCAAATCGAGAATTGGATTCAAAAATACAATATTGACCCAAAAATAGTGTGTTCTCTTAAATATCCAGTCACTAGCGCCAACAAGATCATGAACAATACAAAAAAAAAAAAAAAAAAAAACAACAAACTAAAAAAAACACAAGATCACAAACTCAATCTATAAAAAAAAATCACAAACTCAGACAAATCTAAATATAAACAAACTCAGATCTTCAAAGCAATAACGACGTTATGGTTGGCTGGATCAGCGAGATCCACCGATTCTTATCTCCGGATGTCATCGAAAATCTTCAGACAGCGTCGTGAGGTTGGAGAGGGAGGGCGAGAGAGAAAGAGATCGTGAGGAGATTCGCCGCTGGTGCAAGTCATGGCTGTTAGCTTCGGTCTTCACAGCTCCGTCGCTGGTCATTTTCCTGTCGCCGTCGCTGGTCAAGCTTGTAGGAGAGAGAGGTGTGGACGGCGGACGTAGAGCACTGAGAGGGAGAGAGAGAGAGATGGCTGGGTTGGATACATCGGCACTAGAACAGATCAGAAACTCCGGCGCTAGAATAGATCAGAAACAACCACGTCACTCACAATCGCAGATGTCAGACCGTCGTCGGTGTAGCCATGACAGAATTGCATTCCATATCGACTATCCAGAGCTTCACGATGTCGTGGATGACCATGAGATCAGAGTCCAAGTAGATCACGCGGTTTACCTTTGACGGAGGAGAGAGAGATCTGGAGAAGCTGAAGAGAGAGATACTGAGAGAAGAGAGAGATACTGAGAGAAGAGAGAGAACGAATGAGGGATGAGAGAGAATGTTGGATTAGGGTTTCACATTTAGGATTAGATCTGATATGGTTATAATTGAAAATAAAAATACATATATTTAAAGTTTAATGAGAATGTGCTATAATTTACCAACATTTAAAAAATGTGCTGTGTACTTTAAACATAGACGTGAAATGTACTATTTGTTGTATTTTCCCTTTTATTAGTTGGCGTCCAATTTACACAGCCGAAAACAATTAACAATTTTGAGAAAATTGTATAATTTATCTTAAAAATATATGAGTCTGAACTTTTATTTCTTATTCTTGATAAATATCATTTTATTAATATAATTATTTAACTAAAAAAATTATAAATAAATAATAAATAATAAAAATCTTGACCCATATATTTTTAAAAAGTATTTATCAAGATTATACATGCATTTTTTTCACGAAGCAAGCTTTTGCTGAAACTACACGGTCGTTTGCTCCATTATTAGCAAGAGTTTATCCAATTGACTCACAGAATCATGATCTATGTATAATGTGACTATGTCCTCGTTCGCTTCGCAGATTCGAGTTTTCAATTCGAGCTGAGATGTGATATTTTTTTAGAGCTTTTCATTGTAACAGAAAAAATTAGATGTGATATTTTCTGAGAACTTTATACTGTAAAAACTTAAAACTGAAAATTCAAATCAGTGAAATGATCGAGGCTTTGAGAATGCTTTTGCTCGTGCTTTTGGGCGGTACATGAAGTAAAGTAAAAATAATAGCCTTTTTTAAAAATTGTTTGGAATCTATTCTTTTTAAAGGTTTTCTAATAAACAATTAAAAGGTTATGAGTGGAGCAAAGCCGGCGTATTAATATCTAAAAATTACACACGTGCTAAAGAAATCGTCTCATGATTTTAGAACTAAGTTAATGCACATGTATTGAAGAGTCAATTTCAAACATTAAGAGGGCCTTCACTATATTGAATTTGCTCTATTATACGTCTAACATGGTGAAATTAGGGTCTTAAATGCCTGGGGGCTTGAGGCGAGTGCCTAACTCATCTTGTCCTTGGGCCGGTATTGGAGTGAAGTTTAGAAGGAAAAAGAAAAGCTTTGTATAAGTTTTAAAGTCTTCTCGGTTTTTTTTTTTTTTTTTTTTTTTTTTTTTTTTTTTTAAAAAGTCACATTTAATGGCTTTGTCAATATAAAAGAACAATGTTAAAGAGGCCCTACATACATATTTAAATATTTATAGGTTACAATCACTGATCCCCAAAGCTGAAGTTATGAAGAAACAGTAATGAAACGAAGAACCGAAACAAAAGATGAATTTAAGTATACTTATAAGAGGTATGCAGAAAAACATTGCTGTATGACATTGACAAAAAGAGCATAAAGGGAAAAGAGAATTCATATCCAACGTTTTCAATAATATTTATGTAAGTCAAGACTGTGGTCATGTCTTATGGTACAGTCTGGACACGATAATGATCCTTTGAAGATAGGACTAGAGAGGTTCACTTGCTCACTCCACAAAAGTTGGGGGCGTCCATTTACCCCAAAATTGACGGAAAGAGCTAGAAAACACATACACACACACACACACACACATATATATATATATATATATATATATGAATTTGTAAATTATAAGCCTTAGAATTTTCTTTTTGCAAAAAATATTCTCTTCTACTTTTCATGCATGCTAGATGGATCTACACTTAGGTCAAGTCCCTATAATGGACTATTTTTCTTCTCCAATTAAAAAAAAAAGGTAAGAGTAAAACTATGAACACGAATTTGTTTCTTAAATATATGCATAACTTAAATATTAATCATTTTAGGAATATAGGTATAAATTCAAGCCTCAACGGATGGAAAAGAAAAAAAATTGCCCCGTCCCAGAATATGACTAGCCCAGTTGACTCGAATCTCGCTTGGACAAGCCCGTCTTGGGCCGGCTACAATTTAAAATAAGAAAAGAAGGCAAATATCCCATTAGAGTGTGTAAGCCTAGATTTTGTAGGATTAGACTTAGGCTCAAAGGCCTAAAATTGACAAAGCCTAAGACCCATGGTTCAAGTCCACAAAATTGTGTGGAGTAGATTTAGTCAAGTGGCTAAATGGTGGTCAAGTAAAATGAATGGCTACAAATTGGTCAATTTTTAACCACAAGTTTTTCGTGGTCATAATTCATTCTTGGAGCTCATATAAGGGGGGCTTGGAGGAATGGCTTAAGCATCACATTCTCATATTTCATAGAGAATTCCTATTGTGTGAGAGAAATTTAGTTTTTCCAATTTTTTTGGTGAATTGTTTCTCCTATTTACATGAGAAAGTGGTTCTAATTGTTCTCTCAGTGTAATTAAGAGAGAAGGTTGTAATCTCAATTTATCATAGTGAAATCTTTCTACACTTGTCCCGTGATTTTTATCCCGTCTCCTTTGGGAGTTTTCCACATAAAATACTATGTGTCCATATTTCTAATTTTATCACTAGATTTGCCCACAAGTAGTATCAAAGCAATCCAGGTGAAGTTACTATTCACAATAGAGTTATTGTTCACGGTGCGAATAAGTATGCCGTAAGTAGATTTTGTCTAGGAGGCTGGAACATAAGTGGTCCCCCTGAGACCCTCCACGCCTATCTTGAGAACTTGCTTAGTAAGGTGTATCTATTTAGGAGGCTGTCCGGATCTGTCATTTGTTGATAAAATTGGTGAATTCATTTATAGTCTTTTCTGAGAATTACCTAATCGGTACAGTTATTGTACAACACTATTCACAACTATAATGAAATAGTGGGAGTTAAGCAAATCATGAAATGACTGGAAAATTCAAAATAGAGAAGTTCAACAGAAGCAATTTCACGTTGTGGAAAAAGAAGATGCAAGCAATTTTACGGAAGGATAATTGTCTGGCAGCTATCGGAGAAAGACCGCAAAAAATCATGGAGGATGGTAAATGAAACGAGATGGATGATAATACTATTGCCAATTTGCACTTGGCATTAACAGATAGGGTTCTATCAAGTATTGCAGAGAAGAAAATAGTGAATGAAATTTGAGATACTCTGATGAAGTTGTACGAGTCCAAGTCACTTCACACCAAGATTTTCTTGAGAAAAAACTTTAATACTCTTCGGATGGCAGAATCCACATTGGTAACCGACCATATCAACAACCTACAAAATCTATTATCTCAACTTACATCGATGGGTCAGAAGATAGATGAAAATGAATGTGCAGAGATTCTTCTTTAAAGTCTACCTGATTCGTATGATCAACTCATCATCAACATAGCCAATAGTATTGTGGTAAAAAGCCTACGCTTCAAAGATGTTGCAGGCACAGTCCTCGTAGAAGAAATTTGGCGCAAGAACAAGGAAGACAGGTTGGCAAGCTCACAACAAGCAAATACTTTAACGATGATGAGATGGAGATCAACATAACATGGCCCCAGTGAGTGTTAAAGTCAGGGTAGATCAAAATCCATGAGTAAGAAGAAGAACATGAGATGTCACAACTGTGGCAAGAAGGGACACTTTAAGAGAGAGTGTAGGGCTAAGAAGAGCGAGGAGAAGAATTCTCAAGGGAATGTGAAAAGTACCTCAGATTATGGTGACATCTTATATAGCAAGGCAACAACAATTGCTGAAGGCAAATAGAAGCTCACTGATGCGTGGATACTGGATTCGGGAACATCATTGTACATGACTGCTCGAAGAGAATGGTTCCATCAATATGAACCGATCTCAGAAGGATCAATATACACGGGAAATGATCATGCCTTGAGATCGCTAGTATCGACACTATCGAACTGAAGATGTATGATGGTATTGTTCATACTATACAGAAGGTACAACACGTGAAGGGCCTAAAGAAGAATCTATTATCTTTAAACTAATTAGATGATGCTGGTTGCAAGACTCGCATTGAGAATGAGATCATGAAAATTGTTAAAGGCGCGCTTATGGTGATGAAGGCGAAAAAATTTGTTGTAAATCTGTACATGATTTTGGGCGAAATACACCAAGAATGAGAGTCATCTGTTGCATCGACGAGTTTGGGAGAAGAATTAACGATGACGTTGTTGACGGTTAAATTTCATCAACAGAAATACGCCAGGTTACCCACTGGTATCCCGTTGGGAACCGGCTGGAAATTAATTGTATATTTAAAATTAGGCTGTGAAGTGTTTGTTGTATTTTTGGAAGCATGAGTATGACGCTTGAATGAGAGGACACACGAAATTTATAGTGGTTCACTCTATTAATGAAGAGCTACATCCACTTGTGTATTGTATTACTCATTCGACTTTTACAATTTACATGCAGGTATATTCTCTCTGATTTAATACTCAAGAAGCTAATCCTCCTCCGTGTATGGGGCTTTGCCTCTTTTATGGCTCAAGGTTCCTTCGTGGGTGGTTCTTCTTTGTAGGAAGAAGTACTCGAGTGGCCTACCTTTCTAGGCCAGACAATAGCCCACTAATCACCTTTTGAACTGTTCACTCAGCTAATTGGTCTTCCATTACGGCTCTGTGGATTCCTGTAATCCTTCACTGCCTACTGTAGGGCGGTTTAGGGGATTACAATTAATACCTGTACTGCAGACATCTCCCATCCCTAGATGCAACCTGTGATGTCAGGCTCCTTTCTGAAGAGTAGACCTCTTGTCAGACATGAATTTTGTTGCCATAAGTTCGACGGTATGCCGGGTCGATGCCCTGAGTCAGGCCTTCTTTGTAGTGTAGAGGGGAAGCGAGCTTCAAGCGTCGAGGGTTGTCACCTTCTGAGAAATTGATAGTAGGGCCACGTGCATGCTGTCACCCTTCCACATGTCACCCATATTTTCTCACACAACAGCTGCCTACTAGGTCGAGGGTTTCCTTTAGACAGCCTCGAGCTAGGTTCGGGTATTTTTCTGTGCCTCGGGTGTGGGAACCTAATTCTGAGCCTTTCTCCGTAATGATGGTCTTGACGCTTTGGCTTTCCTCGAGGAACGTAACCGTCGCGTTGGTCATTTCACCAGGCCGACGTAAGGCTTTATTTTGAAAAGGTGAATACAAGCCCTTGGATCGTGCCCCTTCATCTTCCCGCCTTTGTTTGCTGCCATCAGATCTGGGCAAAACGCCCCTGCCGTTGGATTTTATGAACTTTATCTGACGGTCAGGGGTTAAGGGCTTGTTTTCCCTTAAATACTCTTCGAACCGAAGCCATTTTTTCCCAAACTTCTTGAACTGCCGTTACTCTGCCTGAATTCTTTCTTGTAGATTTCGACTTGCATCCCTTGCTCTTCTCGGTGCCTTGTAAAGCTATCTCGGAACCCGACTTTGCCCAGATTCTGACTCACTGGTAAGCTTAACGATTGCTCATTCGTATTGTTTAATGACTTTACTGGCTTTCCTATTGAACCATACGCATGTTAATATGTGAAATGTAGAGGATAGATACTTTACCATACGCTTTGTTTGACCCACGTAGGATAGTTTTTCTGATTTATGGCTGATTGTGGTCTCTGACTCCTGGGTTATGATAAACCTTGGTTGTTTATGAACATTCACCGTTACCATTTTTATATGAATGGTTGACGTTATGTTGAGAGGCGCCAGTTGTAATTGAGCAATCATCATTTTAGAATGGTCATCGTTTACTCCTTCCTCTCGACTTAGGATTTTGACTTAGCTCCTTGTCTTTTTTACCACCAGAACAATGGCCTCAAACCCCACCCGTCGAGAGGACCCGTCTGTTGTACGACTAGACTCCCCTTCCGTGGTGGAGATTTCGTGGTCATCTTCCTCATCAGACGGTGACTCAATATTAAGTGAAATAGAAGAATACATGGCCGGACCAAGCGAGGGTTTTGGCGATGAGTTTGATAGTGTCGACCGTATGATATGATGGAAGAAGAAGTTAATAAGATTCCTTTCACGGGAGGCAGCGTATGTGGGGTCATCGCTTCACTGGTGGAGGCCCCCTTGGCTGCCACGAACGGAGACCCGGACATGCCATTTTTGACGGCCGATGTCGTGGCGTCGACGGTCTGAAATAAAGACATCATTTAGGCTGTCAAAGAAGGTTGGATCGACGAGAGATGGTTTGAGTACCTCCCCCCGGATGTACATTTTAGGACCAGTATGCCTCCTACCGGGTATCTCCCTGTATACTCGCGTTGTTACTGCTGGGATGACCTTACCCGTTCATCCCTTCGTCAATGACTACTGCCATTTTTATGGTATCTCTTCTGCCCAATTGGCGCCGAATTTTTGGTATTGCTTGTTGGCGCCTGGGTTTTTTGGAGCCAGCGGTTTGATATAGACCTACCGCTGGATGACTTTATGTTTATGTATAGGTTATGCCACGTCGTCAAATACGCGAGGTGATATTTTTTGAGTGGGCATTGGCGATCCAAGCCTAGGCTTGGTACGTTAATACGAGGTATTCTCTCGTCGTCACATGGGAGGAAATCCATGTTTTTTATGATACGGGGGCCTTTTAATTTTCACCCGGACGATCGTATGCCCCGCCGAAGGAAGGTGCAAATGTCGTTTGAGAATATAGGTGAGAATTCGACATTTCGTTTCTTTCCCTTTCCCTCTCTCTCTCTTTTTTAACAGTGCTTCTTTTCTCCTACAGTTAGCCACGATCGGCCGAAGCTCACTGGGAATAGATTAGCGAGGGTTGAAAAGACTTTTTTGTACTCGGAGAAGGCTCGCCATATTCACAACCTTTTGACCGAGTCCAACCTTAGAGAATCAGGGTTGATTCTTGACCTTCCAGACCCCTTTGATCTTCTCGCCATCCGTGAATACTTCATCTAAGCGACGAAGGTAAACTCCTGGGCTCGACGCTTCTTTTAATCTTATTTTGCATAACTGCACGTTGACTGCACTCTGACTTGTCATTTGCATAGAAATGGCTTCTTTATGAATTTAACTCCCAGGAAACCAACAGCCTCAGCCCGGCCCGCAGCCTTAATCCAAAGGAAAAGAGAAAGCCAGCACCTCTTCCCCGGCGTCGAAGAGAAGGAAAACCACGGAGGTTTCTTCGGGGTCAGGGGTGGAAGCTCCTGCGCCCAAAAGAGGGCGCAAAGAGAAGGTGGCAGTGACCGAGACTTGGACGCCGGCAGTTCCAATCCCCGACGTTGCTGGTGTTCCTTCGGCGCCTAGGGAACGCGTGCTTATTCCGGGGGCAAAAATCATGGATTCCAACTTCCAAGTTCCGGATATTTCTAACGCCGAGATTGGGGCCATGCTGAAACTTCCTCCCCGTTTCTCCCTCGTCTTCTAGGCCTTGTACAAATCATTTCTTGAGCCGCACTGGATCTCCGCCGCTCATTCTTCTCTGGTGGATCGTCAGTGCAAGCAGATTTCCTTCCAGATTCATGTAAGCTTCGACCGTGCTTTTTTCATTTTTAGATTTGTCTTTCGCATCATTATTTTATGACTTCCAATTTCTCAGGGCCTAGCTCTTGCCATTCTCAACCTTATTGATCTAGTCAAGGTTGAGGAACATGGTAAGGAGATGGACAGTCTGGAAGCCAAGCTTACATCTCTTGTTGACGATGCCAAAGAAAAGTGCTCGTCTGCCGTCGAGGAGAGGGACGTGCCCGTGGCCAAGCTGGCGAGTTTGGAAGGTGAATTAGCCAAGCTGTCGAGCCTTCAAAATAAGTTAGCCAGCTTGAAGACTGCGGTCGAAGAGTTTACAAAATGGGCGGAGATCTCTGAGAAGAAATCGGCCGAAGCTACTGAGGCTGTGAAGAAGTGCTTTGCCGAGGGAAAGGCTGAAGGGAAGAAGGAAGTCGAAGCCGAGGCCTTAGCAATGTTCGACGCCAAGCGTGCGGAGATTATTGAGGAGTTCAAGGCTTCCCCGGAGCTCATTGACATTCGCACCAAGGATTTTTAGTCTGCTAGACAACAAATTATTGATCTTATTAAACAAGAGCATCTCGAGTGGGATTTGAGCTTCCTTTATATTCCTCCTCCTTCTGCTGACGATGACAATTCTTCCCCGCCTGGCGATGGTGATGACTCGGTGGCTGGCGGCGAGGCTTAGGGCTTCTCTTTTTCTTTTGTAGAGACTGCTATATGTTATTATATACATTTTATATAATATTGGAATTTCCTTTCATTTTATTTGTTTTTGAAGATTGTAGATTTCATAATTGTTTGTCGCTCTCCTTAGAGGAGCAATTTATTTTTACCCCTTCCTTAGAATTTGCTAAGTGTTCACCTATCCTCCTTGGAGAAGACGATGTTAACTTTACCCATTAGGGTCATCGTCTTAGTAAATTTCTTAAAATTTGCTAAGTGTTCCCCTCACCTCCTTGGAGGAGGCGACGTTAACTTTACCCTTTGCGGTCATCGTCTTAGTAAATTCCTTAAAATTTGTGTTCACCTCTCCCCCTTGGAGGAGATGACGTTAAATTTTACACCTTGGAGTCGTTGTCTTAGTAAATTTTGTAAAATTTGCTAAGTGTTCGTCTCTCCTACTTGGAGGAGACGATGTTAACTTTACCCCTTGGGGTCGTCGTCTTAGTAAATTCCTTAAAATTTGTGTTCGCCACCCCCCTTTGGAGGAGACGACGTTAACTTTTACCCCTTGGGGTCGTCGTCTTAGTAAATTTCATAAAATTTGCTAAGTGTTCGCCTCTCTTCCTTGGAGGAGACGATGTTAATTTTACCCCTTAGGGTCGTCATCTTCTAGTGATCCGTAGACCCCTTACTGCCCCCATGTCTGTTTAATATACCTTGGTTTTTAAGCAGACATGTTATTAAGGGGTACATTCCTTTCTCATTTTTGAACAATGTTTCTAGAAACACATCAATTTATTTAAATTGCCAAAAATATAATTAAGATGCGTAAGAATTACATACACTATTGGTAGTACAGTCATAGCTGTTCTACATTCCATGGGTGTTGAATTCGCTTGCCGGTGAGGCTCTCCAAAGTGTAGGTGCCAGGACGCAACACTTCCTTTATACGGTAGGGTCCTTCCCAAGTTGGGCCCAGAGGACCAGTATTTTTAGGTTTCGTACTCTGTGTCACCCTCTTCAATACTAGGTCTGCTGGGGTGAACCTTCTTTGTCTAAATTTCTTGTTGTAATACCGTGCTGCCCTTTGCTAATAGGCGGCTAGACGTAGTTGGGAGTCGAGCCTTTTTCCTTTTAATAGGTCGAGTTCTCCATTCATGGCTCCTGCATTACCGTCGTCGTTGTAGACAACAGTTCTTAGAGTCGGCGTCTCAATTTCTATGGGGAGTATCGCCTCGACACCATACGCCATGGAGAAGGGTGTTTCACCCGTGGTGGTTCAGCTTGTCTTTCTATATGCTCATAGGACCTTTGGAAGTTCTTCGGCCCATCTCCCCTTTAAATCGTTGAGCTTCTTCTTTAGGGTATACTTCAATATTTTGTTGACGGCCTCGACCTGACCATTAGACTGTGGATGTATTAGGGCCGGGAAGTCCTTTCAAATGCCTAAGCTATCGCAGAACCTGCGTGTTGAGGTATTATCGAATTGTTTCCTATTGTCAGATACTATTGAGTGTGGAACCCCGAATCTGCACACGATGTTGTTCCATATGAAGTTGGTACAAGCTACTTCCGTGGTCGTAGTTAGAGCTTTTGCCTTTGCCCATTTAGTGTAGTAGTCTACTGCGCTGATGGCGAACTTAAAGCCTCCTGGGGCGAGGTGCAGGGGCCCGATTAGGTTGACCCCCCATTTGGCAAAGGGCCATGGGCTGAGAATGGGGCTTAGGTTTTCTGGGGGTGCTCTAGGAATTGTGGCATATTTTTGGCACTTATTGCAGCGTCGAGCGTATTGGAATACGTCTTTTTTAAGCGTAGGCCAATAATACCCATGCCTTAAAACCTTTAGAGCTAAAGACTGCCCCCAGTATGATTACCGCATACTCCTTCATGGATTTCCCGGAGGACCTCCTGGGCTTCGCTATCGTTTAGGCACCGCTGCAAAGGCGTTAAATAGCCTCTTCGGCAAAGCAAACCGTCGTACACTAGGTACCTGGTGGCTCTATAGCTGATTCGTCTGGCCTCATCTTTATCATTCGGCAGCTTTGCATCCGTTAGATATTGGATAAGTGGCGTCATCTAACTCTCATTCGTCTGGATAGTCAAAGCCTCAATTTTTTTCTCAATGGTCGGCCGCTCCAGTTCTTTGATAGGAACAATCCCTGGTATGTCAGAATCCCTTGAAGATGCTAGCTTTGCCAAGGCATCAGCGTTGGTGTTCTCAGCTCGTGGTATTTGAATTATTTCATAGCTTTTGAACTTAACGAGCTCTTCCTTTACCTTTCTCAAGTACGCACCCATTTTTTTGCCGCGCGCTTGGTATTCCTCATTTACTTGTCTAACGACCAGTTGAGAGTCGCTGAAGATGCCGAGCCTCTCGATTTTCAAGTGATTCGCCAATCGTAGTCCTGCAATCAGCGCCTCGTTCTCGGCTTCATTATTTGACGCCTTGAATTTAAATCGTACCGCCGAAGTAATCTTGTGGCCTTCTAGGCTGATCAACAGGACGCCGGCTCCTAACCCATTTTCGCTCGACGCTCCATCCACGTAGAGCCTCCACTTCGTCATCTCGACTTCTTCGCATGTGGCGGGAGTCAGTCTATGAGAGAACTCGTCCAGAAAATCAGCCAGCGCCTGCCCCTTAATTGCTACTATCGGTACATACTTAATGTCAAACTGGCTTAACTCCACCGACCATTTGAGAAGTCGACCGAAAGTTTCAGGCTTTTGCAATGCTTGTCTTAACAGGTGGTTCGTGAGAACCCGTTTTGTGTGGGATTGAAAGTAATGCCGAAGTTTCCTTGAGGCTACCATCAGGGCGAGGGCCAGTTGTTCCCTTTCAGTGTACCTTGACTCAGTGTCGAGGAGTCTTTTGCTTACATAGTAAACCGGTAGCTGGACCCTGTCTTCCTTTCTTATTAGCACGGAGCTCACGGCGTGTTGTGACACGGAGAAGTATAGGCTCAGCTCCTCGACGGGGATGGGTTTTGACAGGATTGGGGGCCTACCCAGGTGCTCCTTCAATTTTGAAAGGCCTCTTCACATTATGGTGTCCATTCAAAATGCTTACTTCATTTTAAAGCATCGAAGAAGGGAACACACTTATCCGTTGCCTTTGATATAAACCCGTTCAGAGCGGCGACACACCCTGTCAATCTTTGCACCTCTTTTGATTTAGTTGGAGACCTCATATCCTGCAAGACTTTTATCTTTTCGGGATTAGTCTTTATCCCCCGGTTACTGACCATGAAACCAAGGAATTTCCCTGATCCAACTCCAAAGGCGCACTTCAGGGGGTTTAGTTTCATGTGGTATCTTCTCAACACGCCAAACATTTCCCCCAAATGGTCGATGTACTGGGTGGCCCTGGCACTCTTTACAAGCATATCATCGACGTAAACTTCCATTGACTTGCTGAGCAGTTGAGCAAACATTTTATTCTCGAGCCTTTGGTATGTAGCCCCTGCATTTTTCAAGCCACAAGGCATTACCTTGTAGTAGTAGAGGCCCCTATCGGTTATGAAAGATGTGTGCTCCTCGTCGGTCGGATGCATGAGATCTGGTTGTATCCGGAATAGGCATCCATAAAACTCAACATTTCATGCCCTGCAGTGGCGTCGACCATTTGGTCTATTCAGGGGAGCGGGAAACCATCTTTTGGGCAAGCTTTGTTGAGGTCACTGAAGTCGACGCATGTTCTCCACGTTCCATTAGGCTTGACCACCAAAACGGGGTTCGAGACCCATCGTGGGTAATAGGCCTCTCTAATGAAGCCATTGTTGATTAACTTATCGACCTCTTCTTTCAATGCCTCATACCTCTCCGGGTTCATTGGTCGGCGCTTCTGGCGTTTGGGGGGATATGAGGGGTTGATATTTAGAGAATGGCTTATGACTTCTGAGTTGATCCCTTTCATATCGGCATGATTCCAGGCGAAGATATCCAGGTTCTTCTTAAGAAAGCCCTCGACTTCCACCCTAAGTGATAGGGTTAAGTCCAAACCTACTTTTAGCACTCTGGTTGGCTCATCTTCGTCGACATAGATCTCCACCAATTGCTCGACGGGTTGAGACCATGTGACCTCCTCTTGGACCCTGGGGTCTATGTCTTCAATGGCGCATTAACAGACCATTCTGGCATCCTGCCTCCTCGGCTGGTCATATCCGCGCAAAGCATCATAATATGCAACCCTAGCCTCGTACTGGTTGCTCTTTATTTCACCTACACCGTTTGGGGTTGGGAATTTGACATTCTGGTGGTAGATGTAGGTTATTGCCCTCAGCGCCTGAACGTCGGCCTCCCAACGACGACATTGTATTCGGAGCCTCCCTTCATTACCACAAAATTAGCCATTATAGTAGCTTGTCGAGGTTTCTCCCCTGCGGTTATAGGCAGCCGGATTGTCCCCTGAGGGATGATGGAGTCCCCAGCAAAACTGTACAACGGTATGGAGGTTCTTTCTAATTGCTCCTTTGGGATCCCTATCTTTTCTAGGCAATCAGAGTATACGAGGTCTACCGAGCTCCCATTATCCACCAGGATTCGGCACACAGTGTGATTTCCAATTACAGCTTCTACCACTAAGGCATCATTGTGGGGGAAGTGAACCCTGTTGGCATCGTCCTCATTAAATGCCACGTCAGCACTGCCGAACCTTGTTGCTTTCGTGGCGGAGACACTCCAAAACCTTTCCTGGTAAACCCCTCTGGCTTCGTGGGCGTAGTCTTTTTGAGATTTCCTTGTGTCTCCTCCAATATACGGACCGCCGGGGACAGTTCGTATGACGCCGACGGGTTCTCAGTCCACTGGTCGCTGGTTCTCCTCTCGGCATCGACCGTTATTTTGGCCGCCGTGGCCATCGTTTCTGTTGGTAACTGAATCGAATTCGGATCCGGAAGCGTGGCGGGGAGGCGGATCAAGTATAACAAAAATTTTCATAAAACTTTTGAGATACTCTATAGATTATATTAATTTATGCACGAATAAATTAATCACATTAATTTATATATCAAGAACTCAATTAGGAAAAATACCTGGAGGCTGACTCGGATGATAACTTGAGTTCTTTGACCACGAACAATCCTTGTTCCAATCTTTGTGTTTAGAAAACCAAAGTCTTCCATGTCAATTCCTTGATTCCACATAGATGTGTGTGTGGGCATACGTGAGAGAAAACAGGTTTCAAAAACACTCGAATTTTCACAAACACCAATGCATGCACAATGTGGAATTTTTTTAGGAGAAAAAATTTTCCTCTCTTTTCCTTGAGAATTTTCGGCCACTCTAACAATTAGGGCAGAAAAATGTTTTCCAAAATTGTGTCCACAATTTTCTATCATTCTCTTATTTAAAGAGTAGAAGTCAAACTTCTAGAAGGAATCAAATCTCTCTCTCCTGTTTGAATTTTTTGAACAAAAAATTTTCCTCTTCCTTATCTTTAGTGGCCGGCCACCCCTTAAGGTTTTTACCCTGTGTGTGGCGCTAATTACAGATAGGGATGGAAGAGAAATCATCCTTTATCCTGTAGTCCAATTTTAATTCAAATTCAAATTCGAATTTAAGTTAAACTTAAATTAATTTGAATTCTAAATTGAACAACTTATCAAATAAGTTTAAAAGGATAAATTTAAATTATATTCATGATTCAAATTCAAATTTAAATAATCACATTATTTAAATAATAATTAATTCTCAATTAATTATTTTTTGAGTATTTAATTGTAGAATTCCATAATTCTAAAATCCCATTTTGTCCTTTGTGTCTGGTAGAATTACAAGGACGACGCGGGGACTAATGGACCAATAATCCCGAGCTCCAATAAAATTAATAATTAATTAAACACTTTAATTAATTAATTAATTCTATTAATTCTAATAGTTACTCCACTATAAACTTGGAATTGAACTCTCAAAATTATAGACATTAATTACTTCTAAACTGTGAAGTGTCCATTTGATATAGTCATTTCATATAGATCAACCATCCATAAATAATTCATAATTAGAGTCGGGTAGAATATGTTAACCTCTCTAATTATATCTTCATCCTTGAGTATCATTGATTCTCTAATGGATAGTGATTCATAAAACACATTCATGAACCAG
This sequence comes from Morus notabilis, assembly GCF_000414095.1. Classification (NCBI taxonomy): domain Eukaryota; kingdom Viridiplantae; phylum Streptophyta; class Magnoliopsida; order Rosales; family Moraceae; genus Morus; species Morus notabilis. The sequence goes on from NW_010363279.1 coordinate 35,565, forward strand.
AGCGCTCTAACTAATCCAAGTACCGAATCAACACTCAAGAGAATTATTTATCTACTTCTTTCTTAAGAAGGAATGGATTCCATGTCGTATAATAACATTCCCGGCTACCTATTTCATCATGTCTCCAAAATACAAGGAATAGGATTCAGGGTCTCAGAATCCGTACCGAGTAAATCAAAAGACACAAATCCATAAATAGGAGTTTGTTAAGAACTCAGGATTAAGATCATTCTATATATGACCATCGGTAGACTCAATTAGAATTTTTATGCTTAACAGAAATTATTAGAAATTCATATTGTGTCTGTGTCCCTGTTCCACACAATCTCATTATACGAAATACACTCATTCAATATCTCACCATATTAATAGTGCGGATAGCACCGTTCCATTCTAAATAGGAATGACATGTATTAATAATATTTTAATTAAAGATTCCGAACTTTAATTAAATTCATTATGAATAATGTTTTTTATTATTATCCTTAAACACTATCATCTCGTATATAACACTTATATACTATGTTTAAGGTTACATAAATAATCACAGAATTTTCATTTGATATTCATAAAATATTCATAAATATATGCACATAAAATGATGAATAAACTCTTTTATTAATTAAATAATAAATATCCTATTACATCATATGCTTCTAGGACATTATTCCCAACAGTTTTTTGGTCTCCGCTCGGCCTTGAACTCCTGCAGCCTTCCCTCATGGATTACCCTTTCGATCTCATCTTTAAGATCGGCGCAATCATTAGTGTGGTGGCTGACATCGTCGTGAAACCTGCAATATTTTTTCTGGTTCATTCGGCTGGGATCTGACCTCATCGGCTCTGGGCAGCGTAGCAAGTTCCCGTGACCTACCTGATTAAACATTTTCTCGACTCCTACAGTTAATTCATGGTAGGAATCGTACCTTTAAAATGGTCGAGGCTTGCGGTTCTCTTCTTACCTCGGCTTCTTAGCTTCTGGAGCGTTCGGTGTTGAAGCAGGCTGCTTGTCCCCGCTTCCTCCGCCTCGTCGTTTCTTTCCGTCCTGCTTTCCTGTAGTTGACCCTTGCTTAGTCCCTTTGTTTTTGTTAGACCTGTGGTCAGGGTCGTTCGCATCCGCTTCCTCAGCGTTGATGTACCCTTGCGCTCGTGTAAGGAATTCTTTGTAATTGGACAAGGGCTTCCGGTTCAGCTCTCTCTTGAAGGGGGTAATCTTCTTCATGCTAGATAATGCCCCCATCAAGGCCTCCCTGTTGGTTATGTCCGTCGTTGCGGTGACAACTTCCCCATACCTTGCGAGCCACTCTTTTAATGACTCGTTCAGCTTCTGGTATATTGTTGTCAAATTCTTCTTTGGAGGGACATATTTTTTCACTCCCATAAACTAGAGGGAAAATGCTGCCTTTAACTCATCCCAACTTGAGATAGAGTTTGGTTTTAGCGTTAGAAACCATCTCTGGGCAGAGTCCGTTAGATGGTTTCAGAAGGCTCAACATATGATATCCTCGGTATATCCATGCAAGAGCATGTGCCCCGTGTACATTTCTAGGTGATCACCGGGATCCCCTCTGCCGTCATACGGTGGGATCGACGGTGACCTGTATTTATCGAGGAGAGGTGGCGCCATAATTTCCACGGTGAATGGGTGGTCGTGCGTCTGGCTAGGTGTGATGTCGACGTTCACCACCTCGGCCACTCGCCCTATATTTTTCTTTAGGCCGGCAACATCGCCGGTGAACTTTTGCTATAGGCTGGCCATGCGCTCCATAATGGCTCGTGCCTCCTCCGTTGAGATGGCTGAGCCGGCTCCTCTCGAAGCTTCTGCCCTTTGTGCGTTGGGTCGGCCTCTTACTCGTCTGCCCATTTGCACCGACCTCGCATCTCCTGGAAACCTGGGTTCTGAGGTGGTGCTTCGGGGTTTCCCAGGCCTCTGGCTATTTGGTTCTCATGAGCCCGGGGTCCGGCAGCCCTTAGACAACTGCTGGAGGATTGGGAAGGTCGAGGCCTGGTATCTCTAAGATTTTCACTGTCCCCGACTCCTTCTGGGATATCTATGTTATTGTTGGGGGTCAAACGCATGAACCAGAGATTCTGGGTTCGATCCTCAGTGGAGTCGCCAATTGTTGACGGCTAAATTTCGTCAACAGAAATACGCCGGGTTACTCACTGGTATCCTGTTAGGTTACCGACTGGAAATTAACTGTATATTTAAAATTAGGCTGTGAAGTGTTTGCTATATTTTTGGAAGCATGAGTATGACGCTTGAATGAGAGGACACACGAAATTTATAATGGTTTACTCTGTTAATGAAGAGCTACATCCACTTGTGTATTGTATTACTCGTCGGAGTTTTACAATTTACATGCATGTATATTCTCTCTGATTTAATACTCAAGAAGCCAATCCTCCTCCGTAGCCCACTAATCACCTTTTGAACTGTTTACTCAGCCAATTGGTCTTCGATTACGGCTCTGTGGATTCCTGTAATCCTTCACTGCCCACTATAGGGTGGTTTAGGGGATTGCAGTTAATTCCTGTACTGCAGACATCTCCCATCCCTAGACGCAACCTGTGATGTCAGGCTCCTTTCTGAAGAGTATTTTCCTCGTCGTCTACGCTGCGTAGACCTCCTTTCCTTCCTGGTAGTCGACCCTTTCTAGACAGGAATTTTGTTGCCATAAGGTCGACGGCACGACTGGTCGACGGTATGCCGGGTCGATGCCCTGAGTCAGACCTTCTTTGTAGCGTAGAGGGTAAGCGAGCTTCAAGCGTCGAGGGTTGTCACCCTTTGAGAAATTGAAAGTAGGGCCACGTGTCACGCTGTCACCCTTCCACATGTCACCCATATTTTTCCACACAACAATGTGGCATTAGAAGCTCGGTCATATGTCAGAACAAGGTTTGACGATTCCCTTTAAAGAAAAACTACTCCCTGGGCTCAGCTCTATAAAATTACCGTTTTGTAAGTATTATGGTACAAGTAAGCAGCACAGGTTAAGGTTCAACACATTAAAAGCTCAGAGCAAAGGCACCTTAGAAGTGATCCATTCTGATGTTTGGCAAGCATTGGTATCATCCCTCGAAGGGGCGAGATACTTTGTTTCTTTCATTGATGATTACTCTAGGCGATGCTGCGTGTATCCAATCAAAAGGAAAGAGAATGTTTTTGAAGTCTTCAAAGTTTTCAAAGTGTGGGTAGAACTTGAATATGAAAAGAAGATCAAGTGTCTAAAGGACTGATAGTAGAGAAGAATATACAAGCGACGAGTTTGATGCATTCTGTCAGTAATAAGACATCAATAGGTATTTCACGACGGCGTAGACTCCTCAGCAAAATGGAGTGGCAGAGCGGATGAAAAGAACATTATTAGATAGAACAAGAGCAATATTGAGGACTGCAGGTATAGCCAAGTCATTTTGGACAAAAGCAGTCAAAATTGCCTGTTAGATGATTAATCGGTCTCCATCAACTGCGATTGATTTAAAAACGCCAATGGAGATGTAGACTAGTAAGCCCGCTGATTATCCTCAATTACATACATTTAGAAGTCCTGTGCACGTCATGTACTATAACCAAGAAAGATCGAAGTTGGATCTAAAATCCAAAAATTGTATATTGTTGGGGTATGCAGATGATGTTAAGGGGTATCGCTTATGGGATCCCACTACCTAAAAGATTGTCATAAAAAAAGATGTCATATTTGCAGAGGATAGACTGCAAGTAAAGGGAGCTAATATCACTTTAAAGGAGAAGTTAGAGACTACTATTGTTCAAGTGGAAGATAAGCCATATGAAGATCTAGTTTCTTCTGAAGCAACATAAGAGCACGAAGGTCAAGAACTAGTTAAGTCTGAGGCTTTCGAAGTTCACCGGTCAACTCGTGAGAGAAAACTACTGGTTAAGCACTCAGATTATGTTACTAAGAGCAATGTTGCATATTGTCTTTTAATAGAGATGGATAGCCGTCAACTTTCTAGGAGGCAATTAAAAGCCCAGGTGTATCCCTATAGATGGTAGCAATGCAAGAAGAAATCGAAGCCTTACACAAGAACAAGACGTGGAATCTTGTTACGCTACCATGAGGAAGGAAGGCCATCAGCAACAAATATGTCTACAAGATCAAGCGAGATGGTAATGACTAAGTGGAACAGTATCGTGCAAGGTTGGTGGTGAAAGAATATGCTTAGAAAGAAGGTATTAACTTTAACAAAATATTTTCACCTGTGGTTCGACTCACTACAATTCGAGTAATCTTAGCGATGTGTGCTACGTTTGACCTACATCTAGACCAGCTAAATGTGAAAATTACTTTTCTTCATGGAGATCTTGAAAAAGAAATTTATATACACCAACCAGAAGGCTTTGCAGAAGCAGGTAAAGATAACTTGGTTTACAAGTTGAACAAATCTCTATACGGTCTCAAACAGTTAAGAGGATCTCTGTATAAATCTCTGTACGATCATGGAATATTGTTAAAAGGATCCTGAGATACATCAAGGGTACCTCAGATGTTGCATTATGTTATGGAGGATCGGAGTTTACTGTCATGGGCTATGTCAATTCAGATTTTGTAGGTGATCTAGATAAAAGAAAATCCATTACAGGCTATGTGTTCACACTTGTAGGAGGAGCTGTAAGCTGGGTTTCGAATTGTAGTTAGTTATGGCGTTATCTACAACAAAAACAGAATATGTGGTGGTTACACAAGCTTGTAAGGAAGCAATATGGATTAAAAGGTTATTGGAGGAGCTCGGGCACGAAGAAAAGAAGATTCTTTTGTTTTGTGACACTCAAAGCGCTTTGCACATTGCAAGGAAGCCAGCCTTTCATTGCAAGACGAAGCACATATGAGTTCAATTTCACTTTTTTCGTGAAGTAGTGGAAGAAGGCAGCGTAGATATGCAGAAGATTCACCAATGAGAACTTAGCAGATGTGTTGACCAAGCCGGTAAATACTGACAAGTTCAATGGTGTGGATTCTCGTGTGCCCTAGAGAAATGTAAGCAACATGATAGTGTCAAGGTAGAAAGGATGGTGTGGTGACATGATTGATTCTCAATCAAATCTCCAAGTGGGAGAAATGTTGGATTAGGCTTAGGGCCAAATGCCCAATATTGGCAAAGCCTAAGACCCATGATTCAAGTCCACAAAATTATGTGGACTAGATTTAGCCAAGTGGCTAAATGGTGGCCAAGTAAAATGAGTGGCCACAAATTGGTCAATTCTTAGCCACATGTTTTTCGTGGCTACGGTTCGTTCTAGGAGCTTATATAAGGGGGCTTGGAGGAAGGGCTTAAGCATCCCATTCTCACCATTCGGAGAGAATTCCCATAGTGTGAGAGAAATTTAGGGTGCATTTAGAATTGTTTTCGAAAACGTTTCTGCACGTCTTTTGAGACACAAAAATGAAAACAGTCTACAAATTGCGTTTGTTTAATAGAAGTTTTGAAAATGGAAATGAAATAAAAAAAACAATGAGAATGATTTTTGTGAAGAAAGTAGAAAACAATTGAAAGTTGTTTTCCCTTTTCCGTTTTCATTTTCTAGTACTTATCAACAAAGTTATATTAAATAATTAATAATTAATTACTAATTATATTATATTAATTAATAATTAATAAATAGATATACTTAATAACTAATAAATAAATATTAATTACTTAATTATTGATTAAATATTAATTTATTACTATTAAGTTTTTAATTTTTTTAATAAAATAATAAATAATATAGTAATTAATTATTTAATTAAATATTAATTGGTAAAAATTAATTATATAACATATTAAAAACAAGTAATAATAAGTTATTAAATAAATAATTAATAATTAATATATGTTAATTATAATCTATTAATTCGTAAATAGTTGGTAAATAAAAAATAAATAGTAATTACTCAATTAATAATTAATATTAAATTATAATTATCAATATATAATATACTAATAATTAATAATTAGTATTTAATCATTATAAAAAGAATAATTACCAAAAATAAATAATAGATTATTAAATAAACATTAGTAATTAATTAACTAATTATTTAATTATGTAACTAACAGTTAATAATTTAAGTAATAAATCGAATATGAATAAATTATGTACATACTAATTATTTTTCTCAATACACTAATTAATTACTTATAATCTAATTGGAGTACATTACTAACATAGTAATTACTTATAATTAATTACTAATTACTATTTTTTAATTATTTATCATATTAATTTATTATATATATAGTTTAATTATTAATGTACTCATTAATGATAATTTATCTATTATTATTATATTATTAATATATTAATTTTTATTTGCTAAATAATTATCAATTATTAATTACTTAATATATTAATTTAAGATTATTAATTACATGTATGTACTGAAAACAACATAAATGTAACCAAACACGATTTTACTTTTTTATCATACTCAAACTAATATCTTGAAAGACTACCAAACGTAATTTCAGAATCGGTTCCAGAATGATTTTTAAAACAATCTCATTTTTATTTTTATACCGAAAACAAAATTTTAAAAACATTATCAAACGGGCCCTTAGTTTCTAAGTTTTTTTTTTTTTTTTTTTTTTTTTTTGGTGTGAGGTGTTTGTCCTATGTACATGAGAGTGGGTCTTATTGTTCTATCCGTGTAATTAAGAGAGAAGGTTGTAATCCCAATTTTTCATAGTGAAATCCTTCTATACTTGTCTCATGGTTTTTACCCCATCTCTTTTTAGGGGTTTCCACACAAAATATTATGTGTCCATATTATCTTTATTTTTACCCATTTCTTATTTTGCTACTAAATTTGCCAACAGATTTTTACTCCTTTCTCTTATTAATATCCTTTTAGTCAAATAACTATATTAATTAAAATAGTATTAATCAAGATTGAGAATAAAAATTAAGACCTGCATTCTTAAGAATAAGTTTAATAATTCTCTCATTTGAGATTTACCTTTAGTCCAACCCATATGTTTTATTAGGGGACAAAATCACGTTATAAAGTTGAATTTTGAGACAACCACCCGTTTGACCTACCCAAACTTATAGCTCTATTTAAAAACTTATAACATAACAACTTAGCAAGTTACATATCACGTTGTTTGAGCTAAAATTTGATGAACAACAACATGGTTCCACATAATATTCGAAAAGTAATGTGGGGTTCATGGTTTCCCTGGTGCTGAACAAGTATATAAGCAGAAATAGTTGACTCCTCCAATTAATCTCACCCAATAGAATCACTTATCAAATCAATCACATTTCTCATTTGCTTCGGAACATTCGTTGCCCAATCAGGCCAACCCCAAGTTGTGGGGAGGGACCGCCGAGGGAGAAGATAAAAGGTGCTCAATATATGCAGTAGTGCTTAAAGGTTATTGATAGACAAAGAACAAAGGTTTCCTTTTTTTTTTTTTTTTTTTTTTTTTGAAATTATAACAAAGGATATATTAGTCCCACGTCAGTCTTCAAGATAGATCATCACTTTATACCAGAAATAATGCGGATCAAATTTAACGATATATTATGGATTCCAAGTATCTATGTGCATAGTTGGCTTGATGTATTCGACGACCATATATATATGTGAATATTTATCACCTTTCAGAACAAGACCCCTCAAAAAGTTGGACGACTTGTCGCTACCATCCAATGATCAGTACTTCATAATTAAATAGCATATGATATAATATATATACATATGTATATGTATGCATAGTTATGTCCAATCATATAATATGTACTTTAATACGGTCAAAGAGTATTTCATTTGTATTTTTAACATGTGTTCCTCCTGATTTGTATAAATTCTGATAGCAACAGAAAATTTTGCAATATAAAGAACTTTATATAGTATGTGTACTTGACGCACAGATTATGTAACATGACAGATCTTGATCAATTTAATTTCTCTCCTGAAGTAGAAGTAATATATATGTGAATCATCCCTATTGTGATAACCAGTCGCATTGTGTGAGTGAAGCTATCAAGTATCTACCATCTAGTCTTGGTCTGAAAAGAATCCAAACAAATATCGCATATGCCAAATTGAGTTATGACCACCGGATCTCCAAAGGTGATCCTGAGCCATTTCCAACTTGCCCAATCAGGATCACCAGGGAAAAAAAAAAAAGGTAAAAAAAGAAAAATTAGTTTGATGCCTTTTGAGAATGAAACAAAAGGAATCCAGATAGATAAACTCTTATTGCATCGGACGTGGATGATAAGGATTCTAAACATTTATCATCAAAATCCTGTACTAGCTGAAAGATCAGTTTTATGTGGTCATGTGCACACTCGGATTCTCCTCAAAAAGTTGCAGAGTTTTGTTTTCAACGAGGACAATCACATATATGATATATATCCTCTCCATCAGCGCATATCCAAAGGTAACAATTAATGACATGTTTATTTCATAGAACTCAAACTCAAATCATTAATTCTGTTATAATATTTCTTTTTATAAAAATTAAAATTTTAAACGTTAGAATCAATAATTATGATTTAAATATATCTTTTAAACGGACTCTAAGACGTATTTATTTAAGACCAATCACCATACTAAATTTGGTCACCAAATTAATATAGTGTGATAGTACCAGATTAGAATAATTTTTTGTTAGGTTGTAAAAAATGATATCTACATATGTAAATTTGATTAATATATGTATATATGTAGGGCTCGTTTCGTTCGCTGATTCGAGTTGAGATGTGATTTCATGTGAGTTTTTTACTGTAACAAAAAAGTTAGATGTGATTGTTTCTGAGAGTTTTTTACTGTAGCAAAATTTGAATTCTAAACTCGAATCGGTGAAATTAACGGTGCCGTAATTCATCAGTAAGCATTTAAAAAAACATCTTCAAAAATCGGGGACTTAAACGTTAAAATGGATGTGAAATTATTGTCATCATTTATTCAACATTTCATTTTTAAGAACAATTGTTTCTAAATCGTCATACTTAAAATTAATGATCCCTAAATGAAAAATATTGGGAAATCCATTCATTTTGCAAGTATCAAGATAACACAAAATTATTCAATGTCTCGGATATATTTGATCAAAGGAAAACAAATTATCAAGAAGCACTCAGGAGTATCTTAAAACCATAGCTTTTATGTATGATTTATATTCTCTTTTATTGCGTGGAGGTAGAGGGAGAAAAAAAGATCCAGTCAAGGAGCCAAAGATTCTGAAACCAGGCCAATGATTTCGCTTGTCGCTCTCGTTCATCATGTTTCAATGAATAGCAATATTTATACAAAGGGTATTTATTCACTTTCTGTTGTCCACACATTGCAAATAGAAATTCCATGGCTTGTTGATATCCAACAGACGAATGACCCACCATCTATGAAGTAGTGATGAAAGTTTGGACTTCAGAGGAGCCAAAGTACATTTCAGTGCTGGCTTTGATTAGGCAATTGCACTAAATACCGGAACATTACCACGTACACAGCTGTGATTTTGCTCTAACAAAGTAGTAAGATTACAAGAAATTCAAAATTAAAAAGAAAAGAAAAGAAAAAAAAAACAATCCTAGGTAAGACATAGTTATAAATCATATTAAAATCATATGAAGTTAAATCTAATAGAACTTGTTAAAAATTATGATGGTTTAGGATTATGCCTATCAGTAGATTATGACATCGTTCATTTAACCGATTTGAGTTTTTAATTTTAAAGTTTCTACAATTAAAAATTTTAAAAAAATGTTATATCTAACTTTTTTGCTATAGTTAAAAGCTATTAGAAAATATCACATCTCAATTCAAATTGAAAATTTAAATCCGCAAAGCGAACGAGTCCATGTTTCTTTTTCTTTAAAAACTCATGTTCATGGTAAAAGAACAAACTCTACCTATAATTACTTCTATTAATTAATTAACTTAGAATCTAACATGCTCATGTGATAAACTATTAAACCATGTGAATTGAAAATTTTCCATCTTGAATTTTTGAAATCAGCATAGCAAAGCAAAATCTACTGCCACGCTGCGTTTACCAGATGAAAATCTTTACAGGGCAGAGTGACAGACTCAATAAAACAAAGCAAAACGTATTGTCTATGTTTGGCATGAAATGGTTAAAAAAAAAAAAAAAAAAACAAGGCAGAAAAGGTCGTAAAAAGGCAAGTTTGTAAAATAGCATCCAAAAAGTGTAAACACACGGCAAGCATTAGGAGGTTGACTTGTGGACTTGTGGTGGGTGTACTACAGTGATTGTACGGAGCTGAGAAGGATAGTAATTAAATCCAGCTAAAAATGTTTTGGAAGGTTGCTTGAGAAAGAAGAGTAACCTCTAGAAAATGAGATGCAGAAAACGCCCGAAAGTTGATATACACAAAACATGAAAAACTTAAAAAGTAAAGAAAAGGGCAATATACAATACACCTATATATTATAATGTGTTCCCCTTCAAACAGCTTGACAGCACTCTTAGCGTGAAGGATCTAATTTACTGAGGCAGCGAATATGGTTCACCCGTGAACGTTCTTTAAGTTGTACAGCCGCTGGATTAACCTGGACCCCATCTGATGCGACGTCTGTGACTCTTTAATTGTTTCCCCACTACCACTTAATATCACAAAATATGACTAAAAATTATGTAGCAAGATCTGATAAGACACAATTCAATCATTAAATCACATCAAAATCATATCACAATAATATAAATTTAACAGTTTAACAAAATTTGATGAAGATCTAACTTGGTAAGGTATTTTTTATTAGAATAATGTTAGGGATACTAAATTCAAAAATCTCAACTTTTATATATCAATTAATGTAGTGTATAAGTTGTCATTTCTATATTTATATGTGTTTAAAATATTATCACGTCAATTAGTGATCAGAAGTTGTATTTACTATTTACTATATCCTACCATATAATTATCTTATGTTAGTACATATTAATTTTTTTTCTTGCCTTTTCTATAAGGTCGAGCTAAATCTTGTTTAGACTGACAATTATTTTCTTGCAACTTCATGTTTAATACTTTCTACCTAGTTTCAGAGGTGTGGTGTTTAGATTGACAATTCTTTTCTTGCAATCTTCATGTTTAATACTTTCTACTTAGTTTCAGAGGTGCGGTACTCTCCCGGCCATTGATCGCTAATGGTGAAATTGTGTTTGCTGCGACTGACAGTAGCGTAAAACTTTATATGGAAACAACTTAACCATGAGAATCACCTTTACAAGTTATAGACATAATTACAATCTATGGTTTATCACGCCACCAGAACAAACTGTGAGTTAGATTTTACTACTTCGGGCCGAATCCTGTATTGGTAACTTTTGTATTCTGTGTCAGGTTTTGTGCGTTAATTACTTTTGTATAACTTTATCAAACAAGTTTATTTTGATTCAAGGGGCCGTAGAATTAAACCGGAATCCCTACTTGTCAATATTACAATTTTTTATTTTTCTGCTATAATAAAAAAATTTCATTCCTCATTCTAAAAGGCTAATTAACTACCTCTTAGTGGTTAAAAAAATGAATAGAAATGTAAAAGAGAATAACTTTATTATTGTTATTTTCATAACTTGGAATTAGTTTTGAGCCAATTCCTCAACCCCACTTAAATTACAAGCAAATAAAACAATAAAACTAGGCAGGTTATCATTTACAATTCGCAAATCCACTGTTTTGCAAGAAAAACCAACTACCCATACATCACTCATCACCCCCACCTTTCTCGTTCTCTCACTTTCTCCCCCTCTCACTATAAAAAGAGCAGCATGGTTCTCTCCATTACCCACACCTAGCTATCTCACTACAATTCCTCCCCACATATTACTCTCATTATCATTTTCTTGTCTTTGAAACATTAATACTAATGGCTTCGAGTACATGGACGGCCAAGCAGAACAAGCTCTTCGAGAATGCTCTGGCCATCTACGACAAGGACAGTCCCGATCGCTGGCACAATCTGGCTAGAGCCGTTGGTGGGAAAACCGTTGAGGAAGTGAAACGACACTATGAGATGCTTGTTGAAGATGTCAACAAGATTGAGGCTGGTGAAGTTCCTTTGCCCAATTACCGAAAGATTGGTGCCAACAACAAGGCCTACAACAGCTTTATGGATGAGGAACAAAGGTACATATATATATATATACATATATATATATTTGTATATAAGATTGAATATTGTCAAATCTATATGATAAATATTTTATGCCTAGCTTTTCGTTTTGCTAATATTTTACATACATGGCATGCGAAAAGAATGCGAGTCAGATTTTGGGCACATGACCTTAATAAAATAAAATAAAATAAAATAAATCGTTCAACCATGATTTGTCATTATTATATGCATAATGTCTACGAGAATTTCTTCTTCATTAATCTTCAATTTCAGTGCTTTTTTCCCCTTTTTTTTTTTTTTTTTTTTGGGTTTCGGTTATGGCTGATATTCTTACCGTATTTTTCTATGCAGGCTGAGAAATCTAAAATTGCATTGAAGCATCCAAATGGAAGGAATAAAAGAAGCGTTTCAACTGATATTAGAATTTAAGAGAGTAATGCAGTACTAAGATAACAGTCGTCAAATGTGGTTTATTATTATTATTATTTCTCTTTGTTGCCTTTGCTTTCCTTTTAATCAATGTTCAAACGTTTCCTTTCAATCAATGTTCAAATGTTTCCTTTCGGCTTTACTTAAAGGAGGAAAAAAAAAAAAAAAGTTACCGTTCTTGATTTTGTGTATGGTCGCATGCAAGGTTATGTACTTTGTTTTGATTAGATAAACTGCATATTTTAATTCTCTTCTTTCAGAGAGCTCTTGAATATATTTGTTCTTTTTAATGTACGAGAGCCTAATTTTGATATGCATTACAACGACCGAAAACGAGCTAAATTAATAATTAATTTAAAATTTACCGGCCTTAATTAATTTGGAATAATTGCTAGCTGTCACGGAGGTGGATTTGGAACCGTCCAAGGTGGAAAATGTGAGATAAGCTAAGCTTTTTGGATGAAAATGTTGGAAAGAAGATATGTGATGATGATTAAAAGGTTAAGATGAGAACCAAAGAATCCCTTTAGAGACAAAATTATATGTTCAGATTGACTTAATTTAAAAGATTATTCCTTTTGAGTTTATGTCGCTAAGCTAGCAACCAATAAAGCGGTTCTAGATCAAAGTTGTAAGGCATAAAAAGGTCAGAGATGGTCGGAATGTCTTTTTACCCTATAGTATATTATTTATATTGTACTTGTCCATTAGTGCTTTTTTCTTTCTTTCTTTCTTTCTTTCTTTACTGAAAGCTACGCATATGTGCATATTTGGAACGTAAGTAGAAGTTAGATAGTGAGCATTAACAATCATGCAGTTTACATATCAGCTTTAATGAATTAGATAAGTCTAAGAGACAGAATTATTAATTGTATATTCAATCAAACACTGTGCTATGTTTCTTAGTTCTTTCAACTCCCTTATAGTTTGATTAAAAAAAAAATAATCATCAGATTATCAAAAATAATAATAATAATAATAAAAGAGAGAATTAGATAGAGCTTTCTCTTCCTTTGTTGGGGTTAGGTTCTGGCATGTTTGTATATCTGGATACAAGGAAAAAGAAAACACAATTAATGTGTTTCGACAATGTGCTTGCTTTTACAGATTACAAGAAAGAAAGAAAGAAAAAAAAAAAACAAACTTAGAGAAAATTATTGAATTTATTTTTAAAAGTGTATGGATTGGATTTTTACCCCTTATAGTAAAGGATAAAAAAAACTCCGCCTATGCGTTTGTATAGCCGGTCCTAAGCCCGAGTAAAGGATGAGGATTGTGGTAGTTTGACGGCCAGCGTAAAAATAAGTCACTCTCATGGATTTCACTCACATAGAATCTGTTGGGGCGTTCCCTACGTGCAACGTGTTATGCCGGGCCCCGGGTATAGTGTTAAATAGGCAAGGGGGTCTTCGCACATTCATGGACGTGTGTGGGGGGTAAAGCGAGCCCATGCGCCATATCGGGCCCCGTATATGGTGAAAAATATGCAAGGGGGGTCCTTGTCATTGCACATTCATGGACGTGTGCAAGGGACAGAGCTAGCCCATGATAGGAAAATTTGTTTAGGTAGTTAGAATGTAGGTTCTTTAACTGGTAGATCTATGGAGCTAGTGAATGTTATGGTAAGAAAAATAATTAACATTTTATGCTTACAGGAAATGAAGTGGACAGGAGAGAAAGCAAAGGAGATTGAAAATTTGGGAAAGGAATCGCAATGGAGTTGGTATTCTAGTGGACAAAACTGTGAAGGATTACGTAGTTGAGATTAAGCGAATAGGGGATATAATTATTATGCTCCAATTGGTACTAGGAAATAAGTTCATCTATGTAATTAGTGCTTACGTTCCACAAATAGGATTGGATGCGGAAATTCAAGTCAAGTTCTAGGAGGCATGGATGACTTAGTGTGTCGTATTGGCAATGAGGATAGCATTTTCTTTGGAGGAGATTTCAATGGGCATGTTGGTAAGGATAGGAAAAACTTCGAAATGATCCACGGTGGTTTTGGTTTTGGAGCTCGAAACGAAGAAAAAAAATCTATTTTGGAATTTGCGTTGGGACATGATTTTATCATAACAAACACATTTTTCAAGAAAAGAGATTCTCACTTGATCACTTTTAAGAATGGGAGGAACTTGAGCCAGATATATTATTTTCTCACAAGGTATAGAGAATGTTCTCTATGTAAGAATTGTAAAGTAATTCTTGGAGAAGTACTAGCCACCCAACATAGGTTAGTAATCTTAGATGTGAGCATTAAGCTTTGTTATAGAAGGAATAAGATAAACCACCTCCCACGAACTCGTTGGTGGCATTTGAAAGGAATAAAGCAATTGGCCTTTAAAAAGAAGTTGTTAGATGAGGCTACTTGGTCATATATAGGTAATGTAAATACTATGTGGGATGCCATGGCCAGCTGCATAAGAAAAGTAGCAAATGAGGTACTAGGGGAATCTAGAGGTAAAGGCCCCCCGGGAAAGAAACCTGGTGGTGTAATGAGGAAGTTCAATAAGTACAAAGAAGTACAAAGAAGTGAAGAAATAAGCTAAGCGAGCAGTTGGTAAGGCTCGTTCTACTTACTTAGATGGGGTATATAGGAAACTTGAGACTAGAGAATGAGAGAAGGATATATATAAACTAGCTAGGATAAGAGAAAGGAAGTGTCGGGACCTGAATCAAGTGAGGTGTGTTAAGAATGATACATATCAAGTTATGAAAAAAGATAAAGACATCAGGGAAAGGTGGAGGAGTTACTTTGAGAAGCTTTATAATGATGATTATGCGATAGAGTTTGACAATCTTAGGTCACAAGGAGAACCTAATGTCATGTATACAAGAGGAATCAAAGTCTCAGAAGTTAAAACTGCCCTACAGAAGATGGAAAAGGGGAAGGCATGTGGGCCAGATGATATTCCAATAGAGCTTTGGATGGCGTTAAGAGAAGCTAAAATTGTGTGGCTCACTAAGCTTTTTAATGAGATATTAAAGAAGAAGCATATGCCTAATGCATGGAGGAAAAATATTCTTTTCCCCATCTTCAAGAATAAAGGAGATGTGCTGAATTGTAATAATTATAGGGGCATAAAGTTAATAAGCCACACTATGAAACTTTGGAAGATAGTTATTGAAAGGAGATTAAGGGCCACAACTACCATATCAGGTAACCAATTTGGCTTCATGCCAGGTAGATCAACCACGGAAGTCATTTTTCTTCTTAAGATGCTGATGGAAAGGTACAGAGAAGCGAAGATGGACCTACATATGGTCTTTATAGATTTAGAAAAGGCATACGATAGAGTGCCGATGAAAGTTTTATGGTGGGTGCTAGAAAAGAGAGGAGTGCATGTGAGGTATATCAATGTAATTAAGGACATGTACGATGAGGTGATCACGAGTGTGAAAACTGCTGGAGGCTACACGACAGAGTTCCCTATTCGGATCAGCCTTCATCAAGGATCTGCTCTTAGTCCTTATCTTTTCACCATCGTGATGGATGAGCTGACAAGAGAAATCAAAGATAGAGTTCATTGGTGTATGCTTTTTGTGGACGATATAGTTTTAGTTGATGAACATAGGGAAGGAGTTAACCGTAAGTTAGAACTATGGAGACAGACTCTCGAGACGAAAGAATTTAAGTTAAGTAAGATGAAAACTGAATACATGCATTGTAAGTTTAGTAACTCAAGTAAGAGTGATGGAATTTCTTTAGATGGTGTGGAGATTGGGGCTTCTAGGAAGTTTAGGTACCTTGGGTCTATAGTGCAGTATGAAGGAGATATAGAAAAGGATATTCAACATAGGATTGAGGCAAGGTGGGTTAAGTAGAAGAATGGTACGGAAGTTTTATATGATGACAAGATGCCTATTAAGTTAAAAGGAAAGTTCTATAGGACTGTAATCCGCCCAGCTATGTTATATGGTAGTGAATGTTGGGCCATTAAGAGACAACATATATCTAAGATGAGTGTGGCAGGGATGCGTATGTTAAGATGGATGAGTGGCCATACGAAAATAGATCACATAAAGAATGAAGTTATTCGTAGTAAAGTATGTGTAGCACCAATAGAAGATAAAGTACGCGAAGGCCGCTTGAGATAATACGGGCATGTCCAACGTAGACCGCTAAAAGCATTAATTCGTGCTTGGGAGGACATTTTTATACTTAATACTACGAGAGGGAGGGGTAACCAAGAATTACGTGGACCAAAGTAGTTATGAAAGACATTCTAGATTTAGGCGTTCAGAAAAGTTTAATTTCGATCAGAGCTGCGTGAAAAAATAAAATTCATACAACCGACCCCAATTAAGTTGGGATTAAGGCTTGTTGTTGTTGTATAGTAAAGAATAAAAATTAAAATCCATACACTTTTAAAAAATAATTGCCAAGATTTCTCAAAAACTTACTAACAATTAGTACTATCAACCAGGTCAATATAAGTACATATTACAATTAGTTGCATACTTAAAAGTCAAATAAGTTGCCAGAGTGTCAAAATCTTCTAAAATCAAGAGATTCTTAATTTGAAATTTATTTAAATAAATTCACAATACTAATACGACATCTAAACTATTAATTTTAGCTAATATGTCCCGGAAAAAAATAGAAAATAAATATTTCTCCTTGAGAAATTGAGCTTGGGATGAAAATAGAGACCAACCAGAGAGACGGGAGCGAGAAATAGTCAAGAGTAGGGCTGCCACCAAAAAAAAAAAAAAAAGTTTGGGGAGGGTAGTGGCAGGGCTGGCGGCCACGTATACAGCAGGCCACAGCCATGAATTAACGACAACAAATAATAACGACACTAGACTTCAGAAAACGACAGGATATTATGAACGCGAATAACCGTAAAGAAACGACATCTAACTATAGAAAACATAAAATAGGAAACGGCAATCTATTAACTCTGGATGTTTTGATGTGAGCAAGTATGCATTTACGTTCGTGCTTATGTAGTTTTTTGCAGATAAACCGTAAGATCATGTTCAATCCTTAGATCATCTTGCTCTGTTTGAAATTGAAACTTCCTTTGATACCTGCGGATTGAGGAGAAAACCGTGCTCAACTTGCCGAGGGAGAGAATGGCATATATAATATTAATAATAATTGTTAAGCAGGTGCTTGTTCTGTACTTGAGGAGTGCTATAACGTCTCTCCCTTCCTATGTCGTATATATAGATACATGCACTTTTTTCACATATATATAAATATTTAACTGTATATACGTGTTTTGTGACTTATAGAAAACAGAAAATAGTTTGCTCTACAAATTTCACGTATAAGTTTTCAATGGTTATTCTAAATGTATAGGCAATACATTTAGGCAATTTTGACTCAAATTCTTGCCATTTCCATTTTAAATGGATGGGTTTTGGGATCTTTTATCCACGTGCTGTGCATTCACCCAATCTGAACTTCCGTCCACTTTAATCTTTTCGCTGGACGAAATAAGCGAATTCATGTACTTACAGCTGCTAATTTATTTTAGATTTCCAGGGACTTGAGAAGAGGGGAAAATAATTAAATAAATAACCGCAGAGGAATGGGGAAGAAATTTAGTTCGTATGTACACCCAAACAACTTGTTTCTTTGATTTCACACGGTCAAATACCCGAACAATGACAATTAAATAAGGCCCTTTTCTGAGGGGCTTAAAAATGAGCTTCTGTTGATGCCAGTGTTCCTGAGAATTACAACTGGGATTCTGAAAGTTGCTCTAATGGGTGAAAGAATGCCAATAAGTTTGTTAATTTGTGCTGAAACAAATTCTTTTAGAAACCAAGTCTGGTACAGTTCTGCCCAATAGCTGTAGAAACTACCAATTCTCTACCGCTCTTCTATGTTGAATTTGTTCCAAGCCTCCTGCAGACACGCAAGACAAATATTATGAGCAAGTGAGTTTTCAAAAACCAGAAATATTCAGATTCTTCAAGTGTTGTTTGTTCTCTGAATCCAAGACGTGAGCAAGGTTTTCGAAGTCTGGTAAATAGGAAAATGAGAAATCAGATAATGTTCAGCTTCTTAAAACATCTAAACTTCGTTTTGTCAGCGTATATTATGCAGGCAAGGCAGGGAAAGGGGGGAAATGTTTTATCAAAAGTACATACGGAGACCAGTTGGAATTTTTATTGGATTGGAAATACAACCTTTGATCACCTGACTACACTACAGCACGCTTGGACTTTTACCTGAGCTGGAATTTAGTGTTTTCACCAATCTTATACGTGCTTCTTCGAGTTAGACAATGATGCAACAGAAGAATATCAGAGTTGAAAAACGCACCTTTAGAAGATCAAAAACCTTTTCACAAGTGTACTTCTGCTGAATGTTTGCACCCCGTTGCTGCAGCTTGTCAGGATGAACGAAAAGTGTAGCTTTACGATAAGCTTTCTTCACAGCAGCAGTTGTAATGATGTCCGTCAAAGGGATTGGCTGCCAACCACTCTCAGGTCCAAGGATCTGTGAATTAAAAACTTCCGATCAATATAGTGCTACACGTCACTCCCATTAGTAGATACTTAATACAAACATTGTTAAATTTTAATGATAATCATTTCTCTTATTCTCTTTAAAATTTTCATGTTCTCTCTCTGTAACATCACATGGCCGGTAAAATAAAATGACGAGGCAATCAGCAGAAGATACGTGTATTTTGGTTTGGTCAACTTGGAATATTCTTTAGAAGTCGCAAATATGACATATTTCAGATGCCATGCTACATGAAATCTCACGAAATTTTTGTGAATAGAAGCAGAAGGCAAATATACACATTTATAACGACACAAATAGAAGGCTAGAAATTACATATTGTAGTGTTGAAAGCAATGCACGTAAATTTCCCTCCTTGCCACCTGACCACCTTTTGACCTCGATATCAAGAGTTTCTGCTAATCTCTGTCACAGAAAATAGGTTCAAGATAGTAAGGTTAACGTCAGGTGTAAGCACTTGCAGCCAAAAATTCTTTGACAAAACAGAATATTACATTTCTCTCTGCTTGCTCTTTCTGTGCAAGTAGATCACGCCTATTCTTTTCTGCAAGAGCTTTTTCCTGAAAGAGACAAGAAAGAACATGAAGAAGTCTGTTTTGTTCAACACCATTGATTCAAACCAGAGAAGATAGAAGCATACCGCCCGTTCTGTTATCCTCTGATGTCTCTCTGACCTTGCTTTACACCTCTGAGCTGATTCCCCATGAGCTCCATCAGATCTCTCGGTCGAGCTAGAAACTTCATTAAGCAAAACATAAATTGTTCAGAAGGAGCATAAGTTGTACATTACAATCTCCTTGGCAGTGATCTATTGACAGTAAGGCAAAAAAATTAAAATTAAAATAAAAATTAAAAAAAGAAAATTCAAAGGGCTCACTTCAGAATATTACATACCAGCATGATTTGAAGAATTTGGGTATCTTGAACTGCTTGACGAACATGGACCTTTGAATTGGGAATTCTGCTTTCTTGCCTCAGAGGCAGCCTTTCCAGACATAGCTTTCTCAAGGGCACGCCCACGAGCCTCAGCTGTCGCTCTCTCCACAGCAGCACGTTCTGCTTTAAGTTTGGCTTCCATAGAAGCCTTCTCAGCTACAGACTTCTCATTATGCTCCGCAGCATTCTTTCCAACCCGTTCCCGGGCCTCAGCCGTTACCCTTTGACGAGCTCCAGCAGCTGCTCTCCCTGCAGCAGCCCTTTCACAGGCCTCTGCAAATGCTCTTTCACGAGCTTCACGGATTGCTCTTTCAACAGCTATTCTCTCCTCTCTTTCCCTTTCCCTTTCCCTTTCTTTTGCTTCATCTATTTTTCTCAGGCCCTCTTTCTCCAGCTCCACTTCCTTTTGCAAGCTACTACTAGTAGGACTCTCTTCCACATTCACAGTTGCTTGATCATTCCCCTCTGTCTCTGCATTTTGCCTTGGCAGGCTTCCTTGACAATTCTCCTCGTTCTCCTCTGCACTTTCGCTTACTGGAGTTTCTTCATGATGTTCATGATCTTTTTCTGTACAGGGGTTGATCTTCGTCTCCTGATCCAGTTCCACATTTTCCTCTCTCCCCTCACAACTATCCGATGACTGAGCTCCTTTCGTATTAATACCATCTTCAACCCATCCTTGTTCGTCAAAGCACTTAGTGTTATTCTTATCACCTTCCTGATTAAGAGAAACTTCAGATTCGTTAATATTATCCTTGAATTTTTCCATTTCACATGCCAATTCTTCAATACGCTCTCTTGAATCATGAACTATTTCCAACTGTCTCGGATCATTTGGATTTTGGAAAAAATTCATGTAAATTCTGCCTATATTGTTTGCATCAAGTTTGTCCAAAAAGTCCTCTGTTGTATCCTCCACTGGCCTCAATATCTTGGTGAGCTCAAGACCTTGAGGGAAGCCATCTGTTTCCAGTACATCTCTCTCCTCCATATCATACGTTTCTTTCACTGATTCTAGCCCATTCCTACTTTCATTGGTTTCCAAGTGAGCTTCACTTATGCTCTCATCCTCCTTACATGCTGGTAACTGTTCAGACACTTCCATACTCTCATCATTTTCTGCATGTAGAATGGGTTTCTGATGTCTACTCAGGTTCTCACTTTCATCCTGCTTGCATATGTTGTCAGCTGCCCCAAGATTGTTACCCTTGTTCCCAGGTTCCCCTAGAGCTCCTTTCATCTTCTCCTCATCTCCTGCACTGAGATCAATTTGTGTCCCTGTCGTTCCAGTCTCTACCCCTTGACAAGTCTCTTCTTGTCTGTTCTCACTTTCTTCCTCCTGAGAAGCATCCCCAATAAGCATCTTCTGATTTCCGCCTACCTCTACAAACTTCCCATTTGCTTCCAATTCACCATCACGCAAAAGTATCTTGGCAATTTTTTTCCCAAGATGAAGTTCATTAAGCGTCTCCTTGATCATTTCCTCACTAGATCTGTTAATGACAAACCTGTTCTCATTGTCCTCCACCTCGGGGGCATCACTTTGTCCTTCCTCATGTTTTTCCTCCTTGCAGACCTCCTCTCCTCTTTTCTTAATTTCAACACATGCGCAAGTTCTTGATTGTCCCTCTTCATGCTTGATGTCCTCCAGCCCCTTAGTTTCTAGTATTTTATCATCTTTTACATCTTCCTGAAACTCTGTTAAATTCTCCTCATATTTATCATTATCGTAGGATGCTTGACCTATTTCTTCACTTTCTTCCTCATTTACAGCAACTTGATGCTTCCTCGCATTCTTCTCATGTTCAGGAACCTCTTCATTTACCATTGATTTAACACCGTCATTTCCACGGTCGGATTCTCCCCTAATTCCATTTGGTATATCAACTCCATTTTCTATTTGCCCCAAGTTATCCTCCTCTTCAGCTGGTTTGGGTGAAATACCACAACTTTGTGCTTTCTCAAGCACTTCATCGCCTATTTTTTTCTCCTTCCATTCATTCTCATAGGCAGATGGCATTACTTTGACCTCTTCGAACTCCAGTATTGTTTCCCAGTTCCTATCTGTGTTATCAACTTCGAAAAATTGTTCTCCTGCTTCCATTAAATCAGCCTTTTCCTCCCCATGATCTAGTTGATCTGATCTAAGCTCCTTCCAAGGTGTTTCCCTGTCAGCTCTTTTGGTGCCTGCAACAAACTCCTGAACTTCACAGTCTTCAGTTACATGGCCTGTACCCATCACATTTTGCTTTCTTGTTACATCGGAAACATGCAATGGAATATCCACTTCTGTTGCTGGAGGCCAGATTTCATCTG
This sequence comes from Morus notabilis, assembly GCF_000414095.1. NCBI lineage: Eukaryota > Viridiplantae > Streptophyta > Magnoliopsida > Rosales > Moraceae > Morus > Morus notabilis. Next base: position 57,828 of record NW_010363279.1, read on the forward strand.
TGTTCTCAACTTCAAAAAACTGTTCTACCTCGGATACTTCAGCTTCCTCCCACCCATGATCAACTTGACTTGATATCTTCTTCCAAGGTGTCTTACCATCAAATTCTTTGGAACTTGGAACTTTTTCCCGAATTTCAAAATTTGTAGCCCCTTGGCATGGTCCAGCAGTATTTTGCTGTCTTGTATCAGAAAACACTTGCAATGGATCATCTATTTTACATAGTTCTGGAGTCTTCTTTTTGGATCTGTTTACCGTATATGCAATTTTACATTCCTTTCGCTCGTCAAATTTAACTCCATCACTGAGGCTTTGTTTACCTCCATTTTTAAGACTCGCCTTCTTTCTTTCCATTAGCTCCTTTGCCATTTTTATCCTTGCTTGAGCCTCCTCTATTGCCTTTCTCAATGCAGCCGCAGAGGTGGCAGCAACTGAATTGGTGTCTACTTCCTCATCAAAGTATGGAGGTGAATCAGCATTGGTAGAATCTTCATTAGTACAAGTATTACCTAAGTTAAAGTTACTTGGTAGGCTTGAAGATGGCGGTAACTTTGAAGGACGGGTTCCATGACCAACTTCATATCTGTCAAATGAAGTACTCATGGAATTGGACTTAAACCAATTGGAGTTATTTTGAAATACAACATCACCTCCGGAAGTCTGTTTGCCAATCTCACCAGCTCGGACATCCGCAGTGGTTCTTATGAAATGATTCCCTTCCATCATCCCTTCACCAATATTATTTTCTGGGCAAGCATCCTTTACCATTGAGAATACACGCTTATCACCTTCAGCTCTGCGCAAGGGAGTGACTTCGTCAATTAGGCGTGCGTAACCTTGAACAGCATTGAGCTGAGCTATATGAGTCATTCCATTTGTGCTGCTTGTCCCATTTGCATTCCCGCTGTTAACTTTATTGTATGACATATTGAACTTCTTGACTCCATTAAGATCTTGGTGAGATGCTTCCCGTGATAATACAGGGTTCCCCGGTGCCCAATTAGAACTTTCTGAAGCTTCTGAAGGTGATGACCTTTCAGCATTTGTCCTGTATTAAAGAGAGAGAGAAGAAACACCTTTTATAATCACTATCTAGTTTCTACCACCACAAGTTTGTGTCTACTTCGACAAGAAATGGTTGTCAATGAACAAAAGAAGAAATGTAAACACTAAACAAAACAGAAGGCTAATACGACAAGTGCAAAACTTTATACCAGAACTCTAATGTTTAATCCTTATTTTCCTTCTACAACAAGCAAACATCTATGTTTAGAAAGCAGAATACAAAAAAGGCTTTCTGAAAGAGGATTTTCCCTAAAACTGTTTGTGTAGAAGAGAGACACCAAAAATGAAACAAGCAATGGACCTGTAGCTGCAAGCCTAATCGTACTTCAAAGTCAAAGGCTCAAACTTTTCTAAGCACACAAAAATATGAACATAAAAAACCGGAAAATACTGATCATATTAACAATTTAAGGGGCTTTAAAGCTCATATCCAATTGAAAATAGTGTTCTATAATTTTTTTTTCTCATCCAGCCACAAACATAAAAAACATATATACCGTGCTTCCTCAGATTTCTTCCTCTTGTTTGGCTCTCCAGAAAGTTCCTCGTAATGCACCGCGAAAGTTGAATCTCCGAAGCCACCGAAAATCTTCGAGTAGTCAAGCTGTGAGCTCCTCACGTCGACCGAAATCTTCCCCTTGGTGAGCTCCGGCACGTCGAGGAAAGGAATCGACGAGCCTCTAGAAGGTTCGGAGCCACCAAAAATCTCGCGGTAGTCCTCGACGCGGGACGAGAAGTTCGGAACACCGAACTTCGACGGAGCAGCGAAAACGCCGTCGTACACGGAACCTCCGGCGAAGCTGTGGCCGTTGGAGAGCTTCTTGGAGAGAGTCACAGAGGAGGCCTGGTACTCCATGGTCAACTGACAGTTCAGCGCGTAATCACTACTACGCGGTCTCTCTTCCCCTCTTCTTGGGTCTCTCTGTCCCTTCTCTGCAAAGAATATGAGGAGAGAGAGAGAGTGGTGTTTAACTGTCAGAGGACAGTCCTCGGCTGAGTCGGCGATTTTTTGAAAAGCGCGTAGAAGAAAACATCGGCGATGACCGGGACCGGGAACCGGCGGAGCCGGTGAAGGTCAGAGAGGTGAACTTGAGTCACTGTACAAGTATTTTTCACCAACACCCAGGAGGAAAACAAAAGAGAACTGGCGCTTCTGGTGTCGTGTAGCGGGGGAGGATACCAATTTCAAGTAAATGTGTCGCGCCTCGCGGAAACCAACAAGGTGGCACAGAGGGGTAGTTTCGGTATTAAAAGTCTTTTTTTTTTTTTCTCTATTTAACATTTGTGTTAAATTAATATTTCATTAATCTTTTTGGCTTTTAGATTTGCTAGTAATTTTACTATATAATGTGCAAATTATGGTTTTGAATTATTAAAGGCCGTTGCATTTAAACTAAAAAAAATTATAATTTTATTTAAGTTTATGTTCTTTTATAAAATTTAAGTTTTAACTTAAATTTGTGGTTAAAATTTAAATTTAAATTTTTCTTTCAACTCAAGTTAATGAACAATATTTTTTCTATTCTTAAAAATGTCATAAATTTTTTGTTTTAATTCTGATTGAGATAATTTTTTCCTATGCATTCACAACGAAGAGACGAATAAAATCTCATCCATATACCCTATTAAAATTTTTCATCACCATTAAGTTTTTATTAAAATATTATCTAAATACAAATTTAAGTTTTGACCAACCCAAACACAAACTCAAATAGATTATCATTTCAAATATAACTCAAAATGTGCACATCCAAACACAAACATAAATTATAATCCTAACTCAAACAATACTCAAATACACCTTAACTTAAATCAAGATCTGAACTCAAATCACCCTAACTTAAAAAATATAAAAAATTTTAAGGTTCATTTGGTACGAGGATTCAAACCAGGATGATTCTAATCATGATTATAGAATCAAAATCATGAATCATGATTTTGGGTTCAAATCATGATTCTAAAACTATGATTCAAAATCAGGGGTTTGAATCACCATGAATCAAGAGGGGGGTGATTTTAGAATCATGATTTGAGCTAGTTTAAAACATCACATCAAATTCTGAGTCATGATTTAAAATCATCAAAACCAAACACTAATTTTGAATCATGATTCAAAATCACTATAAACAAACACTGATTCTAAATTAAGATCTAGAATTATAATTTTAAATATATTTACTAAACGCACTCTTACTAATTAGTAATGTTTCATTTATTTGGTTGTAATGCCATTTGACGTTTGTATCCACCACTTATTTCTCTATTTTCGGCCAAAAACATTTTTTTTTTCTTTTATTAGATTTAGATAGATGTCCTTCTCTCTTTTATTTAACGACTATTATGTGACGCATTGATTTGCATTTTACCCATTCGAGGTACTGCAGCAACTTATGATTGTAATAAACTATTCGAGCAAAATAGTAGCAAAAGAAAACTATTCGAGCAGATAAAAGAAATAATAATTGTAAACTCAACCTTAAGATCTCAAATAGCTAAAGGATAATGGAAATAAAAAAAATGACCATAGGATTATCGAATAAAAAAGAATTAATGGACAATAAAATTCAACGAATCTCAAGAGGTTTTTTTTCCCCTTCTGAAAAGAGTTTCTCTAGAAGGACTAAGTTTCTCTAAAAGGACTATAAAAAATGAGAGTTCTCTACTTTTTATATATTAAATATGTATTGAAAGCTATTTTTTATATATATTTTTAATTTAATGTGATGGAAAAGTCTACTAAAAAATATTCCTTTTTTAATGTTGGTTTTAAAATTACGATAATTTTATGTGTCCAACACACGTAATACGAGGGAACGAAAGCCAACAAAAATTAATAAAATAAACAATGCTCCCCGAAAAATAGATTAAAGGAAAAAAAAATTAAAATAAAGCTCAGGAGGGAAAAAAACCATTCAAAATAACAATAAAACTTCATTAATTAATCCACCAAATCAAACAATCTTCTTTCTTACAGTAATTTTACTAACTTCATCCAAAGAAAATGTAGGAGATTATTCGTTGAATAATACTTGTATTATAATGATGAGTAATGATAAATTTTCACCTTATTTTTTGTCTTGTTCGATAACTTGCTTTTGTATTAGTTTGCACTCACTAAAGAGATTACACACACGACACACCACCACGCCAGAAAAAGAAGAAAAAGAAAAAAAAAAAAAAAAAAAAAAAAAAAACTTGCTCTTTTTTAACCAAAAAAAAAAAAAAAAAAAAAAAAAAAAAAAAAAAAAAAAACAGCTTGCTCTTTATCAACCAATCAAGAAAAAAAAATATAAGATTGACCTTTTTCTTTTATTTTTATCCTAAAATTTTATTTTACTTTTATTTTTATTTATTTTCCATAAAACTTATTTACTTTTTTTTTGTCTTCTTTCAACTTTTTTTTTATTTTTGCCCTGAAATTTTATTTTTTTCGTTTTGATTTATTTTATCATAAAACTTATTTATTTTTTCATTTCAGGCCTCTTCCCTTTTTTTCATTTTTGTCCTAAAATTTTATTTTTTTCGTTTTGGTCTTTTTTTTTTTTTTGCATTTTAGATTTTAGTTCTTTTTTTACCCTTTTTTATTTTTTCTCTAAAATTTTATTTTATTTTAAATTTTAGTTCATTTTATCCTAAAACTTATTTATTTCTTCACTTTAGTCTTTTTCTAACCCTTTCTTTTTTATTTTTGTCCTTAAATTTTATTTTTTTCCATTTTATTTTCTTGTAACCTAAAATTTATTTATTTTGGTTGTTTTTGACCCATGCTTTTTATTTTTTCATTGTGGTCTCTTTTGCTTTAAAACTTATTTATTCTTTCATTTTAGTCCTTTCTTTACTTTTTTTTTCCTTGCTTCTTGCCCTAAAATTTTTTTTTCCTTCTAATTTTGTTCCTTCTTTGGATTTAATATTCAGATTTTATATGCTTTTAGAGTAACACAGTAACTAAAACTTAACACACAAATTATTCTCCATGTGTATAGCACATGATGCTCAACTAGTGTGTAAAAAAAATGCTTCTAGTATGTTTGTTTCTCAAGTTAAGAACTTGAGTTGTGTATGTGAGAGAAAAATATTATAGCAAAAAAATTGAATTTTAATTTCTGTAAGAGAAAACACTGTAATAATAAAACTCGAGTTGTGGCTTGAGTTGTGAAAAGAACATGGCCTTCATATGCACAATTCTTTTGTTTAAAAAAAGAAGAAGTAAAAATACGGTGATGTGTGTAAAGTCTTTGCCAATACAAATAAATTATATAGTTTTGCATGACTACAAAGACACAACACGTGTTTTTTTCAGTCTTCTTTCTTTTGATGATGAATGAAGTATTTTGAGTGAATTAGTCTTACTTGTGTCAACATATTTTCTGAACTTTAAAATGTGCACGTTGTGCTTTCAAACTATGACATGTCTTTAGTGACAGAGCTAGAAATGGACTAATAACTAAATAAAAAATTTAATTAAAATAAATATTTATTAATGCATTACAAATAGGATATTAACATTAATATCAGTTGGGGCTTATTAATATTAATATATATAATATCTAATTATATATATGAAATTTAAAAGAAAAAAATTTTGAGTGGGTCATAATTCGGGAAACATGTACATTTTAAAGTTTAGATAGCATATTGACATAAGTGATAAAGCTTAAGGAAAATTTATAAAATTTATCCTAATTTTTTTAGGGGGGAATGAGTGAAATTACATATTTAATATGGTGATTAGTAAATTATAGCATAATTTTTTGAAACACGTAGTTAATAGCATAATTTAATATCTTAAACTTCCAACAATATTAAAAATTCAAAAATACCCCTTAACCATCTCTTTCCTTCTCCTACCTAGTTAGGTCCACCATGGTCGGCGATGCGGCTAGCAGCTAGCACTGGTGACCAAAGACCAGTGGTCCGACGATCGATAAATATCGTATTTATCAATAAATATCGTATTTACACGTAAATAATATATTTATCTGAAAATGTCACTACCGGCGCAACGACCTATAAATATCGTGTTTACTCGTCAATACCACATTTATCCAAAAATTCGACGACTGTTAAACATCGTATTTACTGATATTTAATTGTAAAGATCATATTTATCAGAAAATCTAAAAATATGTTGCTATTTTTAGTCTATCATTTGGCTTCATCATTTTTAAAACAAAAACAAAGAAGACTATTTACTATTTTTCTATATTATCTACAAATATTCGACATATTAATTATACTACAAATTGACCCAAAAATTCTTATTCAACCCTAAATCAAAAACCTAACCCTAACAGTAATGTCCAAATCAACCCCAAATCAAAAAATTTCCACATTGCTACCCACCATTTGTCGTCAATCAACCCTCGCCGCCTACCCCATGTAGCTGACACCGCTCCACATACACCGCCGACGCCACCGACATCACCTCGCCGCACACCCAAGCAAAAATGCGAAGCTCCTTCGTGACATGTGGTTCGAATCTTGACCGACATCAACAAGTCCTGACAGGAAAAATTAAAGTAATTCATTAGGAGCAACCCATCACCAAAAACCATACGACAATCTAGCATCACGGCTTGGACCAAACCACGGTCCACCTAATCATTCCCAGTCGCGATCCAGAGGGAGAGAAAGACGGAGAATGAGAGAAAGAATCGAAACTTAGTTACGATCTAGGGAGAAAGAGTTGAGACTTAGAAGAGGAGGGAGAGAGAGGGGAGAGAGAAGGATTGATGAAAGCATTAAAGAAAAGAAAAAATAAAAAAGGAAAAAGTGAAGGGGTAAATTTGGAAAAATAAATACTTAAAACACTGCCTAATTCTAAAAGTTATATGGGTCCGTTTAGTTCGTTGATTCAAGTTTTTAATTCGAATTGAGATGTAATTTTATATGAGAGTTTTTTACTGTAGTAAAAAAATTAGATGTGATTGTTTGTGAGAACTTTTTACTGTAGCAAAACTCAAATTCTAAACTCAAATTAGAAATGAGCGGGCCATAAACTTGACATGTTTAAAACATATCCATTCCATATATATTACTAAGTGGGAATCGGTTTTTGGGGGGGTGATTCGTTCCTCCCCCGTTTCGTGCCACCCATGTTTTTTTTAATTATTTTTTAGCTTTTTTTCTTTTCTTTTCTTTTTAAGCATTTTTTTTGTTTTTTTTGTTTTTATTCTTTTTACTCCCTTATTTTTTTAGGGAATTTCTCTGGTAGTCCTTAAGAAAATAGACTGCCAGTAGTCTCATACTTTTTATTCATCAGATCTATATCAAAATCTGTTCATTCTGTATACTTTTTTTAATTTGATGTGATTTTGACTAGATCCAACGATAAAAAATTAAGATTGTTGATAGGCGGCCTACCGGAGAAGGTCCCCTTTTTTAATTGTATCTTTTAACCTTTAACTTTTATATATTTTCAAATATATCTCATTAAATACTCTTTGTGGTTATTTAAAATATATTTTTTAATCACCTACTAAATTAATTTATTCTCAAATGTGTCTCTATATAAACAACTTTTGCATGTGATATTCATAAATTTCAGCTTCAGTTGCGTAACATTTCGAACGATTTTTTTCTTAAGTTCTTTTTTGTCTTTTTTTTTCTAATATTTTTTACGACAAATCTTTTTTTTCCCACTTTTATCTTTATTTCTTCCATCCTTTCTTTTTTCTATCCTTTTTTCCTTGATGATTTGTATAACTATTGCTTTAAATAAGTCATGAGCGCGAAGCGCGCATTTTTAACTAATATGCTTTAAAGTTCTAATATGGTTTTAAAATATGCTATATGCATCATTTTTTTTAGGCTTCATTTAGTAAGAGAGATGGAGAGTAAGAATGATGAAGAGAGTTAGAGGGATAGAGAATGTGAAAGATGGAGAGGATTGTAGTAATCCTTTATATTGTTTGGTCTGAGAAAGGAAGAGTTGAAAGGATGGAGATAATTGTTTGTCCAATTACTATATTCCATTTTATTATTTGGTAAAATTTTCTATTAAGGGTAAATAAGACTTTTAGTTTAAAATTTGAAGGATTTGATGAATCCTTCCATCCAAATTTGTGGGCACAAAGAGAGAGTTTATCCCTCCATCTCTCCCTTCCCTCCTCTCATCCATCCAACCAAACAATGGATCCCTCCTCTCATCCATCCAACCAAATAATGGAATTTTCCTCTCCCCCCACCCTCTCCTTCCCTCTATCTCTCCTTCCTACCAAACATGGGTCCTTTTATGCCGTCCAACACTGTGTCGGGAGATACGATAATTTGTGAAATTTTACATTAAAAGTTGCAAACTCAAACGATAATTTGTGAAATTTTAAATTTTGTGATGAATCATTCGAGTTTGCAAGTTCTAACATAAATTATCATAAAATTCAAATTTCTCAAATTATCGTAACTTTTACAACTTTATCGTTTGAGTTTACTAGTTTTAACGTAAAACTTCACAAATTATCGTATCTTCTGGCACGATGCCGGGAACAACAGCGTAAAAGAATCCACCAAACACACTCTTAGATACACATAAAGGGACCCACTAATGTACACAGCCACGTGTACAGATCTACAAATTAGCTGGAGTTTGTGGAATTTGCTGAGACATGATTCACGTAATACAACCATGACAGTTGTCTCCCCCTCATTATTTTTTAACCTTCTGATATTTTTTTTGAAAGGACAACGTTCTAGTATTATCATTTTTTGAACACATTGTTCAAATCTAGATGATAATTAGTAATTACTATCTAAACATATTTCCAATTGGATGAATATTTTGTCAAATATGATGGGCTACAGACAATGGACAGCCAAAAACAAAGAGAAAAAAGGAAAAAGAAGCCCAACAACCCACAAGTTTGAAGAAGAAATAAGAAAGGAAAATAATATTAGAGAAGGAAGAAACATGAAGGAAAGAAATAGACGGGGGGGGGGGGGGGGGCTTCCTTGGGCCTATAAATACTGAGCTCCCTCCTCAGTTTTTAATCATCCCATTCTCTCTTCTCCCTTAGGGGTTTTTCACGTTCACGACGGAGTTACTGTTCACGTATACAATATTATTCACGTATACGGTATTGTTCACGGTGTGAATAATTATGGCGTAAGTAGGTTCTGTCTAGGAGGATGGAACTTAAGTGGTTCACCTGAGACCCTTCACGCTTTTCTTGGGAACTTACTTAGTAAGGTGGTTCTGTCTAGGAGGCTGTCTGGATATATCCTTTGTTGATAGAATTGGTGTATTCATTCACAGTCTTTCTTGAGAATTACCTAGTCGGTACAGTTAATGTACGAGTACTGTTCACAGCTGTAGTGAAATGGTGCGAATTAAACATCACAAAATGGATGGAAAATTTGAAATAGAGAAGTTCAACGGAAGCAATTTCATGTTGTGGAAAATGAATATGTAAGCAATTTTACGGAAGGATAATTATTTGGCGACTATTGAAGAAAGACCGCATAAAATCACGAACAATGGCAAGTAGAACGAGAAGGATGGTAATGATATTACCAATTTGCACTTGGCATTAGCAAATGAGGTTCTATCAAGTATCGCAGAGAAGAAAAGAAAGAAATTTGGGATACTTTGATGAAGTTGTACGAGGCTAAGTCACTCCACAACAAAATCTTCCTAAAGAGAAGATTGTACACTCTTCAAATGGTGGAATCCACATCGCTGACCAACCATATTAACACTCTGAATACTCTATTTTCTCAGTTCACGTCGCTGGGTCACAAAATAGAGGCAGGTGAACGTGAAGAGATTATACTTCAAAGTCTACCTGATTCATATGATCAACTCATCATTAACTTGACCAATAATATCCTCACGGATCATCTAGTCTTCAATGATGTTGCAGCCGTGGTTCTAGAAGAAGAAAGTCGGTGCAAGAATAAGGAAGACAGGTTCGCAAGCTGACAGTAGGTAGAAGCTTTGACGATAATGAGAGGGAGATAAATGGAACGTGGCTCCAATAGGAGTCAAAGTCATGGTAGATCAAAATCTAGGAGTAAGAAGAAGAACATGAGATGTCACAACTATGGGAAAAAGGGGCACTTCAAGAGGGAGTGTAGGGCTAAGAAGAGTGAGGAGAAGAATTCTTAAGGGAATGTGGCAAGTAACTCAGATGATGGTGACATTTTATACAGTGAGGCAACAACAATTGCTGAAGGCAGACAGAAGGTCACTAATGCGTGGATACGGGATTCGGGAGCATTAGAGAACATAAACGCTAGGAGAGAATGGTTCCATCAATATGAACCAATCTCAGAAGGATCAGTATACATGGGAAATGATCATGCCGTGAGATCGCTTGTATTAACACTATCAAATTGAAGATGTATGATGGTATTGTTCGTACTATACAGAAGGTACGATAAGTGAAAGGCCTGAAGAAGAATCTATTGTCTTTGGGACAGTTAGATGATGTTGTATGCAAGACCCACATTGAGAATGAGATCATGAAAATTGTTAAAGGCGCACTTATCGTGATGAAGGCGAAAAAAGTTACTATAAATCTGTACATGCTTTTGGGAGAAACATATCAAGAGAGAGAGTCATTTGTTGCATCGAAGAGTTCGGGAGAATAGTCGACGATGATGTGGCATTGAAAGCTCGGTCATATATCGAAATGAGGTTTAACGATTCTCTCTAAATATAAACTACTCATTGGACTCTGCTTGGTAAAATTATTGTGTTGTGAGCATAGTGTTACAAGTAAGCAACATAGGTTAAGGTTCAACACATCAAAAGCTAAGAGCAAAGGCATCTTAGAATTAATCCACTCTGATGTTTGGCAAATGTCGATATCATCCTTCGGAGGGGCGAGATACTTTGTATATTGCATTGATGAATACTCTAGACGATATTGGGTGTATCCAATCAAAAGGAAAATGGATGTCATCAGTGAGATCTTACTGTCCACAAGATTATCATCAGTAGAGATGCCATATTTGTAAAGGATAAACTGCAAGAAAAGGGAGATGATAGCACTTCAAAGAAGAAGTTAGAGGCTACTACTGTTCAGGTGGAAGATAAGCCAGATGAAGATCTAGTTTCTTCTGAAGCAACATTAGAGCACGAAGGTCAATAACTAGTCAAGTATAACGCTTTTGAAGTTCATCGGTCAACTCGTGAGAAAAGACCACTAATTTGGCACTCAAATTATGTTACTGAGAACAATGTTGCATACTATCTTTTAACAGAGGATGGAGAGCCATCAACTTTCTAGGATGCAATCAAAAGCCCAGATGTATACCTGTGGATGACAGCAAAGCGAGAAGAAATTGAAGCCTTAAACAAGAACATGGCGTGGGATCTTGTTTCGCTACCACAAGGAAGGAAGGCCATCGGAAACAAATGGGTCTACAAGATCAAACGCGATAATAATGACCAAGTGAAGTGATTCGTGCAAGATTAGTGGTGAAAGGATATGCTCAGAAGAAGATATTGACTTCAATGAAATATTTTCACCTGTGGTTTGACTTACAACAGTTCGAGTAGTTTTGGCAATGTGTGCTACCTTTGACCCACATGTAGATGTGAAAACTGTTTTTCTTCATGGAGATCTTGAAGAAGTGATTTATATACTCCAACCAAAAGGCTTTGCAGAAGCAAGAAAAAAGAACTTGGTTTGCAAGTTGAACAAATCTCTATACTGTCTCAAACAGGTACCGAGGTGTTGGTATAAGAGATTTGATTCCTATATCATGAGCCTTGGGTACAACAGACTCCTTGCAGATCCTTATGTGTATTTCAAGAGGCTTGGTGATGGAGATTTCATCATTTTGCTGTTGTACGTAGACAACATGTTGATCGTAGGCCCCAACAAAAATTGAGTCCAAGAATTGAAGGCACAGTTGGCTAGGGAATTTGATATGAAGGACTTGGGAATAGTAAACAAGATTCTAGGGATGTAAATTCACCGAAATAGAAATAATATGAAGATTTGGCTTTCTCAGAAGAATTACTTGAGGAAGGTCTTGCATCATTTCAACATGCAAGATTGTAAGCTAATCTCTACTCCTTTTCCTGTTAATTTCACATTACCCTCCAAGATGTGTCCTAGCAATGATCATAGAGGAAAGAGATGTCTCATGTACCATATGCATCAGTAGTGGGTAGCTTAATGTTCGCTATGATTTGTACAAGACCAGACATTACACAAGTAGTGGGAACGGTTAGTAGGTAGATGACGAATCCTGGTAAAAAGTATTGGAATATTGTCAAGAGGATCCTGAGATACATTAAGGGTACCTCAGATGCTGCATTATGTTATGGAGGATTGAAGTTTACTATTAGGAGCTATGGATTTACATTTTGCATGTGAAGAAAATCCACTACAGGCTTGCATGATGGGTTTTAAGATGGGTTTCAAAACTGTAGTCAATTTTAGCATTATCTACAACATAAGCAGAATACGTGGTGGCTACACAAGCTTACAAGGAAGAAATTTAGATTAAAGCTTATTAGAGGAGCTCAGGCACAAAGAATAGAAGATTCTTTTGTTTTGTGATAGCCAGAGCGCCTTGCACATTACAAGGGGTCCAACCTTTCATTCCAGGACGAAGCACACATGGGAGTTCAATTTCACTTTGTTTGTGAAGTAGTGGAAGAAGGAAGTGTGGATATGCAAAGGATTCAAACAAAGGATAACCTAACAGATGCGTTGACAAAGCCACAAAATACTGACAAATTCAAATGATGCAGATTCTCGTGTAGCCTAGCAAAAACGTAAGCAGCATGGCAGCGACAAGGTAGAAAGGATGGTGTGGAGACATGGTTGATTCTCAATCAATCTCCAAGTGGGAGAATATCAAATATGATGGACTGCAGACAATGGGTAGCCGAAAACATAGAGAAAAAAAGGAAAAAGAAGTCCAGTAGCCCACAAGTTTGAAAAAAAAAAAGAAGAAAGAAAAAGAAGAGAAGATAATGAAGAAACGTGAAGGAAAAAAAGATGGGGGGAGGCCTTGGGCCAATAAATACTGAGCTCCCTCCTCAGTTTTTAATCATCTCATTCTCTCTTCCTCTGAGAGTATTCCCACAGTGTGAGAAAAATTTAATTTCTCATGTTTTTCTTTTTTTTGTGAGTAGTTTCTCTTATTTGTGTGAGAGAGATGTTCTTATTATTTTTTCTGTGTAATATAGAGAGAATGTTGTAATTCTCATTTTTCATAATGAAATCCTTCTACACTTGTCTTGTAATTTTTACTCCATTCCTTTGAGGGGTTTTCAGGTAAAATATCTGTGTCTATTTTATTTTCATTTTTTTACTAATTTGTTATTTTACCGCTAGATTTACCACATATTTCCTCAATGAGTTTTTTTTTTTTTTTTTTTTTTGCAACTAAATTCATTAAATTGCCTGATTTTACCAAAGTAAGTTATGCAAATTTAAGAAATTTTGATATATTATTACTAAATATGTTTGCAAAAAAGTGTCAAAAAAACCTTTTAAGTTCAAATACGAATCATACTTGTTTCAGTAAAACAAAAAACAAGAAAAGATATCACTTTTATTTACAAAATTACGTTACCAAAAAAATTGAAATCGGCTAATATTGAACAACTCATAATTTCATTTAACGAACTGCTGAAGAGATACTTCGCAATAAATTACTGCTATCAACCCGAAGCAACTTGTTAACAAGTACATGTAAAACAATGAATTTCAAGCCAAGAAAAAGAAAAACAATTAATAAAGTAATGAATATTATGAAATCTATTACCCAAAAAAAAAAAACAAAAAAACAAAAAGAATACTTTGAAGTCACGTCTGGTACCAGTTGGCCATTACCATAGCATTTGAATTTTGATTCCATAATAGTTGCAGTTGGTGGGTTGGAATAAGAATTATGAATTGTGATTAACTTTTATCCCAAATCATTGATACATCTTTCCATCAATCGATACGGACATTCATAGCATCATAATTGAGGGATATTTTGTTTGTGCCACGGTACACGGACCCACATGAAATGATCATGGTCGATGTTCCTTTTTTTTTTTTTGGGAATGTCGATGTTCCTTTTCATAACGTTATTATATCAGGGAATTTCAGAGCAGTTTTTGGCCTTTTTTTTCACGAGTACTCGTTTCATAACATGAGGCGTTACGTATTTTTGTTTAGCAAAGCGATTTCATATCATATGATATGACTTCCATATTTATGTTAGTAGAGGCCTGGCATAAGAATTATATACATTATTGTTTTAAGAAAATTTAAAAACCTAAGTTTGAGAAGATGGTGACGTGCTAAGTAAGTTTATCATATCAGAATATTTGAATTTTAATATGAAAATATGAGTTTCTGCTAAGATAAGTTACTGTAAAAATAAAAACATGAAGTCAAAGCTTTGAAAGAGGCTTGAAGAGACAATCCTGCTTTAAATTGAACTCTAATTCAATTTTAAATAGGATTTGATTTCAACAAGATATATATACACCAGATTGTGCAATTTTAATAAGAGATAATATGCAGAAGACGTTTGTGAGGAAGGAGCATAGAAAAATAGAGTAAATTACTGAGTTCAGATTTTAAACTCAAGATCAGATAATGTTGCAACAAGTCGTGAAACAGATTGTACAACAGTTTAAATTTTAAGTAAGATTTGGAGATAAACGCATCATGTTCTTTATCAAGGAGTTGCGAGTAATAGCTACCTAGAGCATCATACACGCAATGAATTGAGAGTTTGTGCTTTAGGTTCTTTGGGAGAAGAATTTGAGCTTCGGGAGAAAACGCACTGACAACCAGAGGAAGTTCACCGTGCAATTTTAAAAGTGAGTGGTACTCGTTAAACAAATCACTAATTGTTACAAGAAAACTAAGGCAGCAATTACAAGAGGGGGTCTTTAGATTGGATAAGTTCGATTGTAATTGTTGAGAATTAGTTGATTATTTAATGCCTGGACATCTGGTGGATATAAGTTTTACGATAAGATTTTTTAGTGTCTATTTATTTATTGCTTTTATAATAATATATTTATTGCTTTCATAGTCTATTTATCTAAGTAGAGACCTGACATAAGAATTATATACATTGCTTATAAAACACTTTAAAGGATCACGCTTCTTGATATATGATGCCCAGTTATGCTATGTGAAGAATGATAAACAAAAATTTCTCATTGTTGAAGAGTAAAATTTGTTTAGAGAGTCAATTTAACAATTTTGAGTAGTTTACAATAACACGAGAATTGATATCACGGTTTGATAACTACTTACATCTGTAGGGCCACGCTCACACATTGAATTATCCACTAATTCTCAACGATTACAAACACCAATCAGACTTATTCAAATAAAGACTCCCTCTTTGAATTTGTCGCCGTCGTGTAGAATTAACTAGATGTCCTAATTTAGCGAGCACTACTCGTATTTAAAACTGCACGGTGAAATCTCTTCGTCTGGCAGGTCGGTCTCCCTAGAAAGCCTCAAATTCTTCTCCCGTTGAACACCCTTCAACACTGCAAACGTCTTCTCCCGAAGATTACATTTCTTCTCCCGAAGAATGATAATGAGAACTTCTCAAAATATTATGCGTGAAACCCAAGAAGCCCACAGAATGAATGGTCTTGAGTTCTATTTATAGAACTTCTATTCCTTATCTTCACGTTGGCACAATCCAAATCAAATTTAAATTATATTCATAATTATCTCCACGCTTACTCAAAATTCAAATTGTCGCACAATCTGTCTCACGACTTGTTGCAACATTATCTGATCTTGAATTTAAAATCCAAACTCAACAATTTTACTCCGATGATCTTTGCTCTGTCTTCATACACGTCTTCTACATATTATCTTCTATAAAAAAAAAAAAAAAACGCACGGCCTGAAACTTTTATTTTGCTGAGACCAAATCTTATTTTTAATTGAATTTTAATTTAATTCAATTTAAACTAGGCTTATCTCATCAAATTTTATTTAAAACTTTGACTCATTGTTTTTATCTTTTTAGCAACTTATTTTCTCTGAAACTCATCACTTCATCTTGAAATTTGAATGTTTTGATCAGATAAACTTACTTAACACGTCATCATCTTCTCAAACTTGTTTTTTTTTTTTTTTTGAATTTTCTTAAAAAACCGTTGTCAAAAATTGCCAAATAAAATCCTAACACTTTTTATTTCAATTCTTCTAGGATAATATTTTAAGTATTAACGGTTGTTAATATTACATTGTTATTAGGATCGAGGAGAGGAAACCTTCTTTTAATAATAAAGGGATCAAAATGATAAAATGGAGAATGCAGCAAAGTGCAAAAGTATAAAGCCTACTTGCTGATGAATGGTGATTCCACTTTTTCAATTTCTTTTCCCTCCTTCCCTTTACTTTCTCAACTTTAGTGCAATACCAACCTGGAAAAGTTGCAGACTTGAATTTCATTAAAACAAAACCACTCAGCGAGAAAACTCAAGTTCCTTATCGATTTCAACCCTTAGGTATCGTTTATTTAACCGATTCGAGTTTATAATTCGAGTTTTGTTATAATAAAAAGCTGTCAGAATCAATCACATTTAACTTTTTTACTATAGTAAAAAGTTCTCACATTAAGTCACATCTCAACTCGAATTAAAAACTCGAATCAGTAAACTAAACGGGTAACTTTCTTCATATGATGAATATTCTCACGTCTTAAGGAAAATAATGCAGAATTTAGCAGAAACCCATACAATAAGTCGCTGCATAAGTTAAACCCATTTAAAACTAATGTTGTTAGCATCCTTGGCATTGACGTTGAAGCGGATTGAATTATCATGCTCTAACAATCATTTCCTTATTTGGTAGAAAACGGTTGAAAATTAACTGTCATTAGTCAAGGGTTACAAGGGGTTGAAACTTGAGAGTTAGTTATGTTAGAGGGAATAATTCTTTGTAAAAGGCGGTACTATAAGCCTACAAAAGAGAGATCATTCTGAGGGAAAAATAACTAGGAGAATTCCTTTGTAATTGTCACTTGAGAAACAGCATATGTGTGAGAGAAATTCAAGTGAATGTTCTTGGTGAGCTTTGAGTCTCTTTTGGGTCCGGGGAGAAAAACAGAGAAAGGCTTGTACTTGAGATTGGTTTTTCTTGATTAGTGGATTGTTCTTTTTGTCTCCCGTGGATGTAGGTTCAAATTGAACCCAACCGCGTTGTATTTAGTGTTTGATTTGCTCGTCAGTCCGTTTATTTCGTTAATTCGAGTTGTTTTCTGTTCGTATGTGCTGGTCAATCTTTGGCATTTAAGATTTTGCTCTAATCCAATTTTAGGTCGATTTCACTACAAAATGTAATAGATTATAAAACGTACATGCATTCATGTATTAAGTAAATTAGACAGAATAACTCTTTTTGAATCGATAAGACTTCCCTCTTTATTAAGTTATATGGCCTTTTCTCTTTAAGCTTTTCTAAATGCATGTTACAAAAATATTTGTAAGAATATACACACACATATCAGTGAAAGAGTCAGAATCTACTGAAGGGATGGGAGTAAAACTAAAGTTCTAAACTAAAATAATAGTGCAATTATTATGTTATTAACTATTTTTTTTATATTTTTAATCTAAATAAATCAATTTTCTAATTAAATTCATTTTTTAAGGTCTACAAGTGTCATTGATTATTGATTTATTAGCAATTTAAGTTTGAAATATGAGATACTCAAAATTAAAATTTTAAGGTACAATTGAAATGTTTTTAAACATCTCACATAAATTTATAAATTGAAATTTTTAGGGAGGGACAATATAAGAGAAAAATGTAAAATAAAAATTTAGTTGGGGTAATATCAAACGCCACTAATATATATATATATATAGTTTTAATGGCTACTCTATTATTTACCTATTGATGGGTATCATTATTTTTATTGTAAGATATTTAATTCGACGGTTGTAACAAAATGGATAGTTGACTAAAAAAAATTATGACAATGAATGAAATTTAATTCCTATAATGTCATGTCATCAAATTTCTATATTATTTTAACCGTAAGATATTTAATCCGACGGTTGTAACAAAATGGATAATTGACTAAAAAAAATTATGACAATAAATGAAATTTAATTCTTATAATGTCATGTCATCAAATTTTTATATTTAATAGCAACCACATAATCAATGGAAACTATATATATGTGTGGTTTTAATGGTTGCTCTATTATTTACCCATCGATGGGTATTATTGAGCCGTAAGATATTGATCTAATGACTATAATAAATTAAATAGTTAACCAAAAAAATTATAAAAATTAATGAGACTGAATTCTTATCACACAATGTTATCAAATTACTATATTTATAATAATCACTAATAAAAACATAACTATTGAAATCTCGTCTATATATATTTACGGTTTATAACGAATGCAGTTTACTAGCATGACGATCATTACATTATTATAGTGATCAACTTTTTAGCATAATGAGATCATAGCATTACGATAATGATTTTTTATATAAGACTCGAATTATTTTCAATTTTAATGTCTCAAATGTTATCTAACCAATTACTCATTTATAAAAATTTAAATATTTTATAATTGAAATTTTCATGCTTTAATTGTTGAACCCAATAAATGACATGGTAAAATATAATTGGTTAAATACTATTTGTGATAAAATAGCTTACCAAAATTAGTTCAAACATCATGTTGTAATAATAAGAATATCATGACACTTTTTTTTTTTTTTTTTTTTTGAAAATGAAATTGATTGCATTAATTAAAACTCAACAATCCGGCGTTTATTTTTTCTCCAACGAGAAAAACTCAAAAACTAAGAAAAGAGCAAATTGTGCTAATGTGTCGGCTACCTTGTTGCATTCGCGCGGAACAAAACAACATTGATCACCACCAGACTCAAATATTAAAGACTTAGGATTTGTTTAGTTCGTTAATTTGAGTTTATAATTTAAGTTAAGATATGATTTTATATAAAAAAAAATTTATTTTAACAAAAAATTTAAATGTGAGTATTTTTAAAAAATTTTTACTGTAATAAAATTCGAATTATAAACTCAAATCAGTAAGTGAACGAGACATTAATATCTTCTAGAACCGTGGAGGCTGCCACTACCTCAATTGCAAGGGACTTCTATCCATCACCACCGAAACTGCACAGTGGAAAGCTTGGAATTGCATCAGCCAAGACACCGCCCCTTCTAACACCGTGAGACGCTCACCAGCCTTGCCTTCATGGATCAACAGATTATGATCCTTCCATACTTTAAAGCGAGAAATAGCTCTTCAAAACACACTCTCTGACCAGATACGATTTGCAACAGCGCACCGAATTAAGGCCTGGAAACCAGTTGCCAAACCTTCTTGACAATGTCGGTATTCACAAACACTTCCAATGCTTCGTCTGGACAAATTCTCTCCCGTAGGAAGAATATTATGAAATGCTCTCCAAATAAAGAGCTATCATGACACTATTTTTTGTTCCAACATTTGTAAACTTTATAATATTGTGAAGTGCAACAAAAAAAATCCTAAAAAAAAACCGTATATTTCTTAGTCAAGTTAGACTATCAAAAATTTGCTAACGAAAAATTAGAGCATTAGACTGTGTTATATAAAATTACACGACACGGCGAATTTATCAGAGCGGAATTGAAATATAGCAAATCTTTTAAAATATTTTAGAAATAGCATAATTACATAAATAATTATTTGATATTCATATTCTAAATAGCTATATTTTAACATGACTAATAAAATTTAGCCGTCTGTCTGATTTTTTTCCACCAGGTAAAACCTATCCAAGAGCTCAGTTTGAGGAAACCCACGGCCCATATTATTTGGGCCTAAGTTTAGCATTATATTGGGCTAGCCCAGAAGTCAAGTTCTAATCGGACAGTCCAAAGCACAGAAAGCATAGCAGTAAGATAGTACCGGATGTTTGTAATCTTAACCTTTCCCCCAAGAGTGAGCAAGTACTGTAGTCCAAAACCCCTCATCTATCTTTCCTTGCTTGAAGGAAAAGAAAAGCCCTGAAAATCCCCCACTATTTCTTCCCTTTTCCTTTCCTTTCCCCCTTGCCAAACACAAATCGCAGAGAGGTCTGAGAAAACGACGACGTATCAAAGATGTTCAGAAACCAATACGACACCGATGTGACGACATGGAGCCCCGCGGGGAGGCTGTTCCAGGTGGAGTACGCCATGGAGGCCGTGAAGCAAGGCTCGGCGGCGATAGGGCTCCGATCCAAGACCCACGTTGTGTTGGCCTGCGTCAACAAGGCCAATTCCGAGCTCTCTTCCCACCAGAAGAAGATCTTCAAGGTTGATGACCACATCGGCGTCGCCATTGCCGGTCTCACCGCCGACGGCCGTGTTCTCTCCCGATACATGCGATCCGAATGTATCAACTACAACTACACCTACGAATCGGCCCTTCCCGTCGGCCGACTTGTTGTTCAACTCGCCGATAAGGCTCAGGTGCACAATTTTGCGGAACCCTAAGTTTCGACTTTCGATCTTTGTTACTTTTGTTCTGTAGTTCTTTTGTTATTCCTTTGTGGTTCGTTTATTTTGGTTTGAAAGCGATAAGAGGTGATTGTTAGATCGGGAATTGGGAGCTAGGTTTTGGTCCGCATTAGAAATGGCGGCATTACTCTCTCTTTGGGGTTTTATTGGATGGTTACGGTGAAAATATGGTGTTTGTAGAAGGAGGTATTTGCCCTAGAAAACCAATATGTTTGGTGCTGGAGGATTCACTTCATTTCTCGTCTAACAGACAAAATGGGAAATTCAATTATTATAACTGCAAGTTGTGCATTTTATGATGCTGCTTTAATCTTGTGAACTGGGGAGGTCGGGCTTATAGCTTTCGGGTTAGGGTTCTCGTGTGCGCTCTGTTGTCACTCTGCTGTCTTGTTTATTAAAATCTTATGGTCTGCATCTATTCCATAACCTGCCCACCATAGCATTAGTTTTGTTAGCATATTGTGAACTCGTTATTTATGGAAGTGAACGAAGAATATATTTGTGTGTGCGTGTGCGTGTGCGTGTGGTTGTGGTAGATGAACTCTGTTTTTTGTTTGTGTAGTGTATTTTTTGGAATTCGATAATCGAGTTGATTTTCCATAGATGGTGCAGTGAAAATGTTTTTTGTTTTTTCTTCGATTCTATGAGGTGTGATGTAAATTCTCAAATTTTCTTTGCTTGATGACGTTTCATTAATAGGGAATTCTATTATCCGACAATGTTTTTGCAAAGCCTGTGTATCCATTACGTTCCTTATTACTGTTCCCCGCATTCGCTATTTATATCGGCACTGCTTAATGGTAGTGCGGTATGCTTGGTCCCCTAATCACCTATTTTAGTTCTTGCCAAGATTTTTTTTATCAGATGTAATTATTTTGTCGAAGGATGATTGCTTCGCTAGTTTTTATCGACAATCAATGGCTGATCAGCCTGGCTTCTCTGATATCTTTTCATGTCGAACATTGGTTGGTATTCTTTTTACACGTGCATATGCAGTACAAGAGAGTTTGTGTGTGTGTGTGTGTGTGTGTGTGTGTGTGTGTGTGTTTTCTGTTTTGAAGGAGAGAGTTTTGTGTTTTTGTTGCTTGCTTAATGCTTATTTGTAGCAGGTAGGTATTTGTGTATTTTATGCATGACTATGTACTGGTGGACAGTTAATCTGTATAAGTCTATTTGCTTGTGTCCTTTAAGTACATGTTCTCTTCTTTCCCGCTTGGCACACTTTAAAAGATGGTTCATATGCAATATTATGCCTAAAGTGCCCATGACAATACATGTCTATCTAATGTATAAAACTTTCTATTTAGCTTTGATTCTCCTCATGAAAGGTGTTGATGGATTAAGTTTACAACAGTAAGTTTCTAGTAGTTGGCTCATGTATTTTACGTATTTTAAAAGGGTATCTTCTTCTGACTGGTGATTTCATCGGTGCTGGAGCTTGTTCTCAAAGGTTGCTTGTTCCCAAATACATTGGAATACGTTAGGGGTATCCTTAAACAACCTTAGATTATCGTTGTTAATTTAGGTTTGTTTTGAAGGTTCAATACTTTTCAGGGATGATACTAAATGCTGAATATTTTATCTAGCAAATTAATGATAAAAGGAAAGTAACTATTGTCACCGTCACTTAATCTCCTTAATTACAATTCTTTAATCGTGAATACCTCCAAGATGCTTTTGTTATCTTCCTCACTTACTCTTTATGTGCGGCAGGTCTGCACCCAACGCTCATGGAAACGACCATATGGTGTTGGATTGCTAGTTGGTGGGTTGGATGAGTCTGGAGCTCACCTCTATTACAACTGCCCAAGTGGTAACTACTTCGAATACCAGGCTTTTGCCATAGGGTCTCGCTCACAAGCTGCAAAGACATACTTGGAACGCAGGTTTGGGAGCTTCCAGGAATCTTCAAGGGAGGATCTGATTAAGGATGCACTCATTGCAACCAGGGAAACTTTGCAGGGGGAAAAACTGAGGAGCTCCATATGCACGATTGCTGTATTAGGAGTTGGAGAGCCATTCCACATATTAGATCAGGACACCGTCCAACAGTTGATTGATGCCTTTGAGATTGTGGCGGATGAAGAGCCTCCTGCTGCTGACCCTCCTACAGGTGAGGCTGAGCAGGGTGCTGCTTCGGAAGAGGGTGCGGCTGCCGACCAGGGTGCGGCTGCCGACCAGGGTGCTGCAGCTGACGAGGGTGCAGCTCCGATGGACATTTGAGGATGCTAGAAGCAGTTTCTCTTGATGCACATGCAATGAGGTTTTTCTACCATGTAATTGTTAGAATGCTGATGGCACGTTTAAAGATGACATTTTCTTGTCGGATTACTCTTCTCTTGACCTCGTTCTTTTTTGGGGTTGTTATTTATCTTTGCCTCATCGGTGCGAAAAGTTAAAATGGTTGCAGTTAGTGAACTTCAATTAATTTGTGGTTTATACTCTGAGATTCATTTGCTGAATGTTGTGGAAAATGGGTGATAAACAATCTTGTTAATTTGCTGCTGTCCGCGGATTCCGCAACTATTTTTTTGTTCTTCTGCCTTTAAATTATTAAGCACCGTAGAAGTAATTGAGTTTAACTAAGAGATAAGCATCCAGGCAGGTTCTACTTGGGAGTTGAGACAAATTCCAGTCTCTATAAATTTTTGGATTGCTGACGTTGGAGAGTCGAGATGATTCTTCACTAATCACGTTATTTACAATTTAAATTGGCACTTATGGAGTGGTGAAGTTCAAGTAATCCTTTCGCCGTATCCAACCTCATATAATATGGATAAACATTCCACGAAACGACCAATGGCTCCTGTGTTGTGATTTCTGGATTGCTTGGAGTGATGGGATGTGTAGCTATTTACGTTGTATACTTATCTTGATTGAGTCATGAAAATGAAATAACTGTCATTTGGAAATACGAGTGAAATTTGTAGAGGGTTGTGTATCTTTTGCATGAGAAAGTATCGCGTTGAAATGATGGGAAATGAGACTCAAGAAATCATATATAAGATTCAATCACGTCCAATATGAGCGAAATTATCTATCCATGGATCGCTAGAGTTTCTCAGGCCCCGTGCAATCTTTAACCATACGAGTACCTTAATGAATAACTCTTGGCAAGAACTTCCCTTTCACATTATCAAGTCATCAACTCTTTATGAATGGAATCTCAAGACATACACGAGCTTTCACATAGGTAAAGAAAATTCTACTATATAGATTTTAGCGACTCAACTTTCAGTTTTTCATTTTTTCTGAATTTCCAACTACCCGTGGAGAAACAGCAGACTTTCTGCATCAGTTAAGTCAGCCCCAAAATGCAACAATAGCTGCCCCTTGCTTTGAAAGATAAATATAATAAGCAATGGACAAAAACAATTGAATTATAAAAAAACTACGAGCTGCGAGTGCCAGGAACTGGAAGGCCCTTGATCTGCATCTGCTTGTGCATCCAGTGCCAATTCTCTGGGGTCACCTCACCCCCAAGAGACCGAATAACAGACCCGCCACTGCATGAGCCAACTTTGCAGCATTCCTCGAGTGATAACCCCTTCACAAGGCCGTACAAAAACCCGCTTGCGAACAGGTCACCAGCTCCCGTGGCGTCGACTGCTTTGGATTCCCCTATGGCTGGTACTCGAACAACCTATTACAACCCAAAAGAGTTTCAGAAGTAAAGACAATTTCTTTTTGTTGACTAGTCACATCCTCAATGTAACAATGGGTTGCCATTTTTACTCACCTCCTTCCCGTGCTTCGAAATGCACCCATTAGCAGCTAAAGTCACAACAGCCCACTTGCAGTGCTTGGCCAGGAACTCTAGCGCGACCTCAGGATCGGCGGTTTGTTCACCCCTGCAATCACCAAGAAAAGTTAGCTCATCTAGAATTCTCCTTCCCCCAGAAAGGGAATTCGGCTTTTGGAGATGAAAATGATGCATCAGATGGATAATAAACTTTTGTTTCTCCACACTCGAAGCTGCGCTAATTATTTTACTTCATAACCTGATTGATGTTCACCTTAACAGCTCTGTAGCTTCGTCCTCATTGGCAAAGCACAGGTCTATATTCCCTGACTCCAATAGCTGTAAAAGAGGTTCTCTAAAGTTCCGAACCATCTGGGCAATGTTAAAGACTATATAAGGTTATATATTAGACCTGAAAACAATTTAGTTTTAAGAAAAACGTCACGACTCATGAGAAGAAAATAATAGGAAGAGCGACAATGGGATAACAAAAAGAAATGACATATAAACCGTGTGAACAGAACGGTAGCCAAAGGTGCAAAATAATTTAAGAAGATGTTTGAATTACTCATTACATGGACCACACAATTTCACACATCAACTCCAAGATCCACTGAATAGAACACACAATCCCGTACATGTCAATCACTTAGCCGTGAAAAAACCAA
Organism: Morus notabilis; assembly: GCF_000414095.1. NCBI lineage: Eukaryota > Viridiplantae > Streptophyta > Magnoliopsida > Rosales > Moraceae > Morus > Morus notabilis. Next base: position 82,780 of record NW_010363279.1, read on the forward strand.
TGGTGAAGATCACTACTAGAGATGATTAGTATTTCTCTCCTCTCTTTCCATGAAAAGACTGGTAGAGACAAAACTCACATTTGGGACATCAAAACTCTACTTTCTTAAATACACACATATTTTAAATGTTCCTTCCATCTGAGAACAAGACACAGCAACATCTCGATCTAAAATGAAAGAGAAGGAAAAGGATACCTCAAAACTGGCCAAATCCAACGACACAAAAAGGCCCTCTTGTTTGGCAATCCGTATGGCCGCTTGAATCACTTCCAAATTAAAAATACTGTACCTCAGTAACAACCACTGCAAGAAAAGACAAAACATTAAAGAAGTTAGGCACACAGCCACCAACCAAAATTTGTCAACAATTCTTAGAGACAAGGCCCTAAATTTTACGAAAAAGATTCAACTTTAAGTGTTTATATGTCCATTTAAGTACATTTGCTATATATCCTGATTTCATAAGAAACATAAGTCTCAAATAAAATAACATAACAAAGATGTCAATGTCCAACCTTGCAACCCTTAAAATCTTCTCTGGTCAGTTCATCAGCCTGGAAGATAACAAAAGAACAAGAAACTCTGGTAAGTTCATCTTAGCCAAAAGAGAATCTGAAACCTCATCCAAAACAATGATAATAAGCACACACCTGAAGTTTCACAGCACTTGAGAGACACGGACGCATTGTGCGGTTCCCCATCTCATCAACTAGGCAAACACACTGTTTCCCACCAATTACCAACATCCATCAGAAATAAGCTTAACACGAAGAAGAAAAAGAAAAAGAAAGGTTTAACCAATTAAAAATATGAAATTTTCATCGGAGTACATGAAAATCAGGACTTTCTTTTGAATAGTTAAATTTGTACCAGGTTTACGTCGGTTTTGTATAGTTTTGTTTTCACGCAGTGTAGTTTTAAATAAATCTAATGTTCAGAAACATGCACAACACGACAGTATTCGTAGAGAGCTTGAGAATTTATTATGAAATCAAAAGTCAAGTGGTGCCTGTGGTGATTGATTAGAAAGGAGCTGACCTGAGCTGTGGGACCCTTCTTCATCCTCATTCTTGAGAGATTGACACCACGGGAGGTCATGTTAGTGACAAAAAGCTGGCCTTGTTGATCATCACCACAGGCACCAATAATCCCACAGGAGATTCCAAACCCTGAACTCAGCCCTCTAATGGTGTTGGCAACACTTCCCCCGGCCATGGTTTTAACGGGTGAGGACTCATCTGCTGATGACAGAATATGGGTCTTCACCTCACTCAATAAATGCTCTAGCTCTTCTAAAGCAACCTGCAAAATATTTGCACTCAGAATTACACTCCACAATTGGAATTCCCTCTTTTTCTTGAGAAATTATACTCCTCAAACAGCACCAGAATTCCGTTCACTAATTAGAAAGATAAATATCCCATTAATGTGATTTGTGTTAGAAACCCATTTGAGAGACGGCAAATTAAGATGAACCCATAACAGAATTTGAGAAAATCGAGGCAAATTACGTAAGAAATAAGAGAGATTTTTGTAATGAATGATAGAATTGTACAGGAATAGAGCCACCGCGCTCGCCGGGGATTTGGTCGAGCAAGGACCAATAGACGCGCGCCACGTGGTCGATGAGGGCCGACGGCTGTAGTCCGAGAACCAGAGGAGCCTCGCCGCCGTTGCTGTGGTTGTCGTCGTCATTGTTATCGTTGTTGTTGTTGTTGTTGCTGGCGGGCAAGGGTTCTGCTCCCATCTCCGGCTGTGCCTCACCCGCTGTGAAACTTCCTTTGGCTTTGGGATTCTGGTCACAGCCTTGGTATTTATTGGCAAAATTACACGGCGAAAGGCGTAAGCAAGAATCAAGATCCTTGCAAGTTGTAGAGGTCAAAGTTCAATGGTGACTGACTCACCCATCCCATGCGCAGGGTACAGTGGTTTTCTTTCTTTTTTGTGGTTCCAAATTTGCCCTCAAGCCGAGTCACACATATTTTAATCAGAAAAAAACAAAAAAAACAAAAAAAACAAACAAACAAACAAAAACCAGGAGTATTGTATTTTGAAATGGACTCCCGTTTAGTTCGCTAATTTAATTTTTAATTTGAGTTAAGATATAATTTTATATAAAAATTTTTTATTATAATAAAAAAATTAGATGTAATTATTTTTAATAATTTTTTATTATAACAAAACTCGAATTAATAAAATAAACAGAGTATCTAATTATTCTCCTGGCCCAATTTAAGTGACATTTTGTTTTTTGAGTAAATAACAAATTTTAAAACTATTTAAAATAAATGATAATTTAATATGTAAATATTTTATTTATTACTAGCAAAAAGTAAATTAAGTATTAATCATAAAAAAAATTTATGTTAAAATTTTTTTTACTAGTCATAAATGAAATAATTACACGCTAAATATTATTTACTTTAAATAGTTTTGAAATCTGTTATTTTCTTAATTTAGTTTTAAACATTTTTCTCTTTCCCCCCTAAATGTAGAGATCGACATATGATTTTTTTTTAAGGAAGGCTCGGATGTGGATTCATGAATTTTAATTTAAAAAATATAAAACAATATCTCTCTAGTGAGTAAACATAAAAGTTTATAGAGATTTTATCCGGTAGGCCGACCTACTGATAGGGTTAATTTCTGATAGTTGAATCTAATTAAAATCACATCAAATTGAAAATAGTAAGTAGAACATATAGTTTCTAATACAAATCTAACGGATGAAAAATAGAATATTATTGGTAGTTTATTTTTTCAGATCTTATTAGAAAAACTCCCACATTTATAATATTTCTTATACTAAAATATTTGTCTTATTTTTCCAATTTATGTATTAATTTGAGGGTGGTAGAATATAACATAAAAACACAAAAATAAAGAGATAGGGTTAAGGAGGGCACATTCATTAGTTTTCTATTTGTTCTTTTTTTTTGTTATTTTATTTGTTAGTACTTTTCCCACTATCCTACTAAGGGATTATTTGTCCTTAGTAGGATGGTGGGAGTGGGACTGGGTTTAGCCGACCTGATCTCATATAAAGTTTCGGAGAATTTTATTTTGCTTTCTAATTGGGCGCCTATGATCTTGAGGAAATGACGTTTTTGCTGAAAATTAAATGTTTTCTTAAAAGCGTCTGCTGACTACGTTTCTACTTTCTATATACGTTTTTCTCTCCAACATCCACAATTTTTTTTTTTTTGAGGGACCAACATCCACTCTCTTTGGCATCTAATTAATTTGGATGCTTAAGGCTCCAATCCAAACATGTACGGCCGACCAAATCGTCAAAAACACTATGATTCCAAAGCTTGCTTCTTGATTTTTAGTTTATATGAAATACTAATGATTCCTCCTTAATTTCCATTACTTTCTGCAAAATGCTCGAGTGCTTTTTAAGCAGTATATCCCCTTTCGGCCGTATTTCACGTTTTCCCCAAAACGCAACTGAACTATTTTGTACAATGATTAAAGTTTACCTCTATCTCATGAGTCTCGACGGCCATTATGGTGCATATGATATTATATTTTCATAAAAAAATGAATGTGACAATATAATATATATATATATATATATAATACCGACAACATCTTTGATACCTCTATTTATTAATTAGATTAGGCTCCTAGGTGGAGCTAGAGCCTGAAGAAGTATTTTGTGTTTTTATAATATTAGGAGTAACATGCACTCCATGTGGTTATATTTATATACAAAAAAATTTGGGTCATTTTAAATCATAGTTGGATGATTTATACTATGATTTGAATCATGATTCATAATTTATTATAATATTTTTTCTTATAAAAAATATACATAAATTAAAAATAATTTTAATCTCATAATTTTAATCTATGAACTTTTAAAATTCACTTAGAAAGACAGAGTTAGTGAAAATATATATATATATTTTTTTTTAAAAAAAGAGAGGCTCATTGCGGCCATATTTGCCAAGACAGCAATCATGAATGACACAAACTAATCGAAAGGAAAATTGGAGCTTACATTTATTACCACAAACTCAGACTCATGATTACAAAGAATCGATCTTACTGCTATGCTTTCTCTTCTCAATTTTATTTACTTTTTTCAAGCACAATCAACCATTCGTTATCAGTTATCACGCAAAAAATAAAAAAAGGAGAGAAAAATCAACCACTCAACTCAAACACTAAAAAAAAAAAAAAAAAAAAAAAAAAAAAAAAAAAAAAAAAAAACCAACCCAAAAAAAAAAACTTTTTTTTTT
>NW_010363279.1:87070-118557 GCF_000414095.1 Morus notabilis
TCTCCCCAGGGGTTTTTTTTTTTTTTTTTTTTTTTTTTTTTTTTTTTTTCCTAAGAGCATCATATGGGAGGGTTTATTTATTCGAAAGAGAAACAAGCATTCAAAAAAGAAAGAGAAATATAGGCTAGAATCGAGAGAGATTGGAAAGCTGAGATGGTGAAAGTACGCAGGAGAGAATATGGGAGAAAAAAGGGATGGCATCCTTGTAAATAAATATGAAAATAAAAACTTATTATTTAGTATGTTTGTTTGAGAAAGTTGAAAAGATAATTGTCAAGAGATTAATGTACCATCTATAAAAGAGTCTGTACAGTATTGTTTTTTGAACTATATTATATAAAAAGTAAGGTGTTCATTGGTTTTTAACTGACAGTTTCAGTCGGTTTTAAAACTGAACTGACAATGTCAGTTTTTAAAAATTTAAAATCTAAACCGAACCGAAAAATAATATTTTCGGTCGGTTAATCAACCGATTTTTATTAGTTTTTATCGGTCAGTTTCTTATTTAAAAATTTTTTTGTGAAGTATAATCTTCTTAAATTTTAACCATTCAAATATTTAATATTTAAATAGTTAAAATTAAAAATAAAAAATAGCTTAAAAAATAAAAATAAAAATAAAGCCTAAAAGAATGTATCCATAAGAACTAAGGCTTTATATCTAATCTCAATTAGAAAACTTGTTTATATTAAAGTCCATCATATTATTGAAGATGACGTTCAAAAAAAGTTAGACCTCTCTAACTTGTAAGTTGTGATGGATAAATGAAATACATAGCCCTTTATATAGAATAGATGAGGGAATACATTCTCATATCTTTTCAATGTGAGACTTTTAAAAGTCTGATGTGTTTAAATTTTCAAATACATTAGACTTTTAATAGTCCCACATTAAAAAGAGATGAGAATGTCTTCTCTCAATTATTTTATATAAAGGGCTATGTATTTAATTTCTCCATCACAACTTACAAGTTAGAGAATTCTAACTTATTTCAAACGTTCATCTTCAATAATATAATGGACTTATATTCACCATCTACAAGATTAGAGGTTTGAATATATGGATAATAAATTTTTTAAAATTGGTCAGTCGGTTCGGATAATCGATTACTTCAGCTGGTAAATTGAAATTGAACCACCCATAAGTCATGGACGGTCGATTAACCGACCGAATTAGTCAGTTTGCTAACGTGGAACTGAATTTTTGATTTTTTTCGATCAATTTGACGGTTCAGTATCGGTCGGTTTTAGTTTTTTGGTTTTTTTGAACACTCCTAATAAAAGTGATGAAATTGAAATGGAAAGTAACAATAATGAAAGAATCAAGATGCATGTCCGAAATAATTAGAGTGAGATAGGAAAATTAAACCTAAAAATTAATGACAAAAAAAAATGGGAGTGGATATTATTCTAGGTGTTGGATGATTGGTGGGTACAACTTTTTTGTCTGATCCAATTAGAAGGCATAAATCACGGAGATTTTTGTTTTTTCAGCTTTTAAGATTCCTATTGCCCAATAATTATTTCCTGACATATAGAGTAGTTAAATTGCTTCCATTTGGGATTAGTTTGATTGGATCTTTGAAGTTGAGAAGATCCGGCCCTCGTAGCACCATGATTATTGATGCAAAATGGCTCATCTCATTTTAAGAAATTTTTTGTACTGAAATATGGTACATTGACATTAAGAGCTCTTCTTTAATGTCCAATCAGAAAAGCTCTTTTCCCCTTCTTCGATTGCCTCGCATCATGGTTGCTTAGTCTTTCCTTTAGCCTTTTTCCCTCAAAAAAAATTTTTTTTTTAATATGAAGGAATGTCCGCATAAAGATGCATATGCTTTCAGTCACTTATTATACAAATAAATATAATTTTAGGGCATAATTTTAAGAGAAGATAACACAGCTAACTTTGGGGGTAGATTTTATTGTCGGACTTGTTTTGAGCTGATGCTGAGCGGATGGGAAATAAAGGCCGGGCTAATTTTCACCCTGTATGACGCTGAACTGATCTTCTAGATAGCCCAAAGTTTAGCTGGACTGATCTATTACCAAGCCCAGTGAACCGCCAAAAAACTAGGGAAGAGAAGACAAATATCAATCTTAACTTTTACTTTTTATTTTTAATTAAATAATTAATTAGTTAAAAGAATATTTATCAAATTCAGACACGTTATCAGTAACTTCAGAAATTTTCTCAAAAGATTAAACCGGACTCATCCCAAAGTGGGCCCAGTAAGTGGTCCAAAAAGCCCAGTAAAACGACATCATCGCCTATCATCCATATTTTCGATTTTTCCATTGTTTTTGCAATATGCCAAAATTCGAGGTAGAGCCCAAGAGTAACCCAGGGATTAAACCTCACCGTGTTCAGTTTCGCTAGCATTTGCTGGGAAATACTCGAGTACAGTGATGGAAAGGGCTGACCACACAACTTCACTCTCGACTATTGAGCATAAGAACACATTTCCCTCGCCAAGCATCTGGGTAAATGGTTTTTTTTTTTTTTTTTTTTTATTCAAATTTTCAATTCGAGTTAAGATGTAACATTTTCTGAAAACTTTTAATTGTAATAGAAAAAATTAAATGTGATATTTTTTTAGAGTTTTTGACTGTAAAAACTTAAAACTGAAAACTCGAATCGGTGAAATGAACGAAATTATAGTAAATACAGCAAACGCAAATCAACATACATAGATGCTGATTAATGTCATTAGCTTCCATAAAAGCAGACAAGAGTTTCCAAAAACCATAGGAAACAGAAGGGTAGCAAAAAGAGCCATAATTCTCCCCTAAAACATGTCTCTGTCATTATTGGAAAAGAAAGTGATCCCCTTTCCAGGTATTTGCACATGAGAAAGAAATATCCACTTGATATCAATTTTCATGATCTGAATTTAAGAAGAAAATTAAATTTAGAAAAAGGAGATAAAGACAAAACTCTCATCTTTTAAGAAGAAGCCTTGGGTGCTTTGTCTGGTAGGATATTATCTGGAAGAACAAGCTCTGGGGGAGTTTCACGAACAACGCCCAACATGGAGTCATACTCCTCATCTCGATGAGCAAACTTCTTCCGGAGAACCTTCTCAAACTCTATCTCATCAAAAGGTTTTGCATTTTCAGCTGCATGGACTTGTGCAAGGTTGGAATAATTGGTGGCCGACTGGGAAACGAAGGCCATCTCCTCCTCAGTGAGTTTCCTCAGGAATTTTGCTGGGTTACCTCCCCATACCTGTCATATACAACCAAATATATCCGTAGGATATTAATCAGATTAGAATCTCTTCATCTGTTCAAATCAACAATCAAACCCCTTTTGTTTGGCTTCTAAAGAAGAGCTATTGGTGTTAATAGACCCCTTAAAAAGTCGAGCAAGCACTGATGTTGTAAAATATAGACAGAGATACCTCTCCAAAGGGGATCCTGGTATTCTGTCGCACAAGAGCTCCAGCAGCAACCATGGCATTCTTCTCAACAACAACACCATCAAGAAGTGTAGCCCCCATGCCAACAAAGGCCTCATCCTCAACAGTGCAGCCGTGCAAAACAGCACTGTGACCTGCCTAGTTCACAATAAGCCAATCAGAGTCCTAAAAGAACAAAACAAGAAAAACCAGCAGGTCCATTGAAAGATCAAAGATGTATAATTATCAACATATTACTTACCTACAGTAACGTTGTCACCAATAATAGTTGGTAACACCTTACCACTTAAATTAGATTTTGCCACATGCACAAGGGAGTTATCCTGTATGTTAGTTCCAGCCCCAATACTTATGCCGTTGACGTCACCTATGCACAATGAGTTTATAAGATTAATAACATACTTTACAAAACTCTTCAGGAATAAAACTACAGCTCATCTCTAGCCTAAATATACGTATAATATATCTCTCATGTACATTTTGTTAGGGGAAGCAAAATGGAAATTGCTGATTTTGACGAAAAGAGAGCATAACTGTAACATAAAGCACCAAATTTCTAAACGACCCTCAAATTCTTCAGAAAGAAAAGGTTTTATACTTTGGTAATAGACTCTGATCGCTGGTAATAGATGTTTACAAACTAACATAGAATGAAATAAACATGTACATCATTCCAAAGACATCCTCAAGAAGTTATTACCTCTCAGAACACATCCATACCAAATAGATGATCCTCGTCCCACTTGAACATCCCCAATGATAGACGCACTTGGGGCCACAAATGCATCCTTATCAACAACTGGAGCTTTATCAAATATGTTCATCAGAGTCCGGTGCCTAGACACTATAAGTACAGAAAACAATAACATTAGTACCGTGTGGTTCACACGGAAGAAAACAAGCAAAACTACATGAACAGCAACCGAAAGCCTAAGTATTCAACACAAGGAACAAATATGTAAGCGTCACAAATGATGAAATTTGGAATGAATTTTTTATTATTATTATTATTTGTATAATCGGTATACACACTTATATAATACACGGCTAGGAGCTAAATAATAACTAAATGAGAACAACCTATCTACAAATATCTCTAACCAGAAAATATACAGCTCACCAAATCCCTAAAAATCAGGGATCACACAATCACATAAAAATCACTTCCTATTATTAACCGTATCTCACAAAACTCCCCCTCAAGCTGGTGAATGGATATCTTCCATTCCAAGCTTGCTGATAATATTCTGGAAGACAGTACTCGGCAGTCCCTTTGTAAGTACATCAGCTAACTGGTCTTTGGTTGAAGCAAATGGAGTACAGATTAAGCCGCTTTCCAACTTCTCCTTTATAAAGTGTCGATCAACTTCAATATGTTTTGTTCGATCATGTTCTACTGGATTATGTGCAATGCTTATGGCCGACTTGTTATCACAATACAATTTCATTGGTCCTTCCCACTTTACTCGCAGATCATCCATTATTATTTTGATCCACAATAGTTCACAAATTCCAAGCGCTATTGACTTGAATTCTGACTCCGCACTTGATCTTGCCACCACACTTTGTTTTTTACTCCTCCATGTCACAAGATTGCCACCTAGAAACGTGCAATAACCCAAAGTTGACCTTCTGTCAACTAAAGAACCTGCATAATCTGCATCAGCGTAGGTTTCTAGTGTCACGCTTTCTCCTTTCTTGAACAGAATTCCTCTCCCAAGATTACCCTTCAAATATTGTAGAATCATTTGTACAGCCTTGAGATGCATTTCTTTGGGATTGTGCATAAACTGACTAACAACGCTCACAGCAAAGGCAATATCTGTCTCGTATGTGCCAAATAAATTAATCTCCCAACAAGTCTCTGATAAGAACTTCTGTCTACCACGGTGTCTTCTTGAGCATCACATAACCCATGGTTGAACTCGATCGGTGTGTTAATTGTCTTACACCCTAGCATTCCAGTCTCCTTCAATAAATCTAATACATACTTTTGTTGTGATATAAATATTCCTTGTTTTGAATGCACTACTTCAATACCTATAAAATATTTTAACCTTCCAAGTTCTTTGATATCAAATTCCTTTTCCAGACACTTCTTTAAGCTTCGCATTCCTTCTACATCATTGCTTGTCACTATAATATCATCTACATATACCAATAATGCTGTCAATTTCCCTAACTTCTAGTGCTTCACAAATAGGGTGTGATCTCCTTGACTCTGTTTATATCCCAACGCTATCATCACTTCTGTAAATCTCCCGAACCATGCCCTCGGTGACTATTTGAGCCTATATAGAGCCTTTTTCAACTTGCACACCAATCCTTCTTTGGATTCAAGCCCTGAAGGAACTTCCATGTAAATTTCCTCTTCGAGATCACCATGTAAAAAAGCATTTTTAACATCAAACTGTTGCAAGCTCCATTCAAAATTAGCGGCCAATGACAGAAGAACCTGTACCGTGTTCATTTTTGCAACTAGGGAAAAAGTTTCAAGGTAATCTATACCATAGGTTTGAGTGTAGCCTTTGGCAACCAACCTTGCCTTATACCTCTCCAAGGAACCATCTGACTTATACTTAACAATGAAAACCCACCTGCATCCTACTAACTTCTTTCCATCAGGTAACCTGACCAAGTCCCATGTTTTATTCTTCTCTAGAGCTTCCATCTCCACTTTCATAGCATTCTCCCACTTCTCATTTCCTAATGCCTCGGATAGGTTTCTGGGAATGGGAATTGTTTGTAGGCTACTTAGGAAGGCTCTATGACTCGGGGATAGGTTTTTATAGGACATGAACAAGTATAATAGATGGTTTGTGCAAGTTCTGGTTCCTTTTCTAAGGGCAATTGGTAGGTCATAGTCATTTGGTTCAACAGATTCCTTAGGACCCGATGACTGTGTGGTGGTCTCGGCAAGGCTTGGTGGTGGTGTGGCTGTTTTGGTAGGTTGGTGATTGTGTAGTGGTTTCTGCAGCATAGACGGGTGAGGAAACAACATCTCGAATAGGTGATTAAGCATGCATAGGTTGGGAGATTTCCTTTTGCTTCCTGGAATAAACCTATAATGACCGAGTAGTGTTTTGAGCTAGTACTGACTTTACAGATGTAGGCTGGACAGGAACAGGAATTGATTCAATTGACTTAGTAGATGGCTACTGAACAGACTCAGAATAGTGGATTGAGATTGACTCGGAATATTAAGAAGTAACAAGTCTCTTTCCCTATCTTCACTCAAATTCTCCCCCTGAAGATGGGAATGCGAAAAATATGACTCACTTTCATTGAAGGTGGAATCAGCATAAACAAAGAACTTTCTTGTGGGCGGATTAAAACATTTGTACCCTTTGAGTGGATAAATATCCAATGAAAAAACACTTGAAAGCACGTGGATCAAGTTTTCCCCTGTTTTGATAGTGAATAGGAACAAAGGCTACACTTCCAAAAATTCTTGGAACAAGATTGTTAGAGACACAGAAAATCGGAAAGAATTTTGTGAGAGTTTCCATGGGACTTTTAAAGTCAAGAATTTTTGTTGGTAACCTGTTTATGAGATGGGCAGCAATTAAGACGACTTCTCCCCAATATTGTTTTGGGACATTTTTATGAAATAGAGATTCTCTTGTGATAGCAAGAAGATGGCCGTTCGGCTACTCCATTTTGTTGAGGCGTGCTAACACAAGAGGACTCATGAAAAATTCCCTGTTTTTGAAAAAAATGGGGAAAGAAATTGGTTAAAATAGTCCCTGGCATTGTCGGATCGAAAACGTTTAATTCCCATGTCAAATTGAGTCTTGATCATATTATAGACATTGGAAAACATTGTACTAACATCAGATTTATTTTTCAGAAGGTATATGTACGTCACACGAGTATAGTCATCAATAAATGTTACAAACCACTTAGCTCCAGAAATATTAGCAACCGTGGATGGTCCCCAAATATCACTATGGATAAGAGTGAAGGAACAAACGTTTTTGTACTACTTATTGGAAAAGAAGCACACTTGTGCTAAGCAAGTTCACAATCACTACGATGAAAATTCTCAACAACTGACCCTTTGAATAACGAAGGAAACATAAGCATAAGAACACTAAATGATGGATGACCTAGACGACGATGATAAAGCCAAACCTTGTCTTTATTAGAAATAACTAACTCAAAAAGGAATAAAATGGGTAGGGAGCTCTCAACTCTAGTACGACCATTTTGTTCTTCCAGATAGTAAAGTCCATCTCTTTCACTAGCATGTCCAATTACCCTCTTCGTGCCATGTTCCTAAAACTCACAATGAGAAGGATAAAACGTCACACTGCAATTTGAATCTTTGGTGAGTTTTTGGATTGAAACAAGATTTATAAACAATTTGGGAACATGAAGGACATTTTACAGTGTGAGTTGTTTATAAAAACATCTCCTTGTCCGGCTACAATGGTAACAGAACCATCTACTATGGTTATTTTCCTATGACTAGAGCAAGGGATATATGAGATGAAATTTTTGGACGAGCAAGTCATATGGTCGGTGGCACTGGAATCAATTATCCATGTGTTTGGAGAAACTATATCCAAGACATTAGCAATACAAGAGGAAGAAGATATACCTGAAAATGCTAATGAACATGTACCTACCGAGGATGGTTTGTCAAGAGATCTCAAGAAATTCCTCCACTTCTCAATTTCTTCTTTATTAAATTCAGGGGTTGGATTCTGTGGTGGTCCTTCACTGCTTGAATGAGTGCTGACAATATGAGCTTGTTCCCGTTCATTTATGTTCTTGTCTGCAAAATTTATGTTCATGTGTGGTGGTTTTCCATTGAGTTTCCAGCACATTTCCTTAGTGTGACAATGCTTCTTGCAATATGTACACCATAAGGAGTCCTTGTTAAATGGTCTTGATTCAAAAGCCCGCCTCGGTTCTTCATTCACACGTTATTTCGAACCAGCTTTGCATTTGCAGCCTTTGACACCAACGCAGAACTTTCCATTATGTGTGTATCAATCATGACACCTCTTCAACCTTCTTCAGCAAGAACGATTGCAATTGCCTCATTTAATGATGACAGATCCTCCTTTTCGAGTATATGTACTCGGACTGCATCAAATTTCACATTCAATCCTACAAGAAAATCGTAAATCCATCCTTTTTCAACGAATCTCTTAAGAATGGTTGCATCATCGTTGCACTTTATTTGAATGCACTGATAGTGATCCATCTCTTGCCAAAGACCCTTCAAGAGATTAGAATACTCAGTAACTGACCGATTTCCCTGCTTTGTGGCTGAGATCTTGATCTTGATTTCATAAATATGTGCAGCATCATTCACTTTAGAATAAGTTTGTTTGATAGACTCCCATATCTCCTCTGTTGTGCCCAGACACATACAAGTGTCACTGATGTCTGGCTGCATAGAATTCGACAACCAGGACATTACTAGGGAGTCTTGTTCGTCCCAAGCATCAAATTTAGGATCCCCTGATTTGGGACCAGTACCGAGTAGGTGACTCAGTTTGCCTCTTCCCTTCAAACACATGCGAACCAATTAAGACCACTTCAGATAATTCTTTCCATTAAGCATGTACGCTGCTTGAATATTCTGCAAATCCCCTGTTGACTGATGGTTGTTCTCAGTCAGAGAGGACGCAGGCACCTCTGTTGATTTGCTGGTCACTTCCGACATGACTTTTGGATAGAAAGGTCATGAATTTCAAGGGTGATAAAGAAGGGGAACCACAGAATCAAGAATCAAACTCGCGAAATAAGAATTAGCGAGAAAGGAAAGAAAAAAACATGACGCAAGCGAGCAGCAATTTGGACTGAAAAGAACGCTTGAATCAGAAACAACACTAGGTTGAGAAAAACTGAATACCCCAGGAAAAGCCCTAGGGCTCTGATACCATGTCACGAACGATGAAATTTGGAATGAATTTTTTATTATTATTATTTGTATAATTGGTATACACACTTATATGATACACGGCTAGGAGCTAAATAATAACTAAATCAGAACAACCTATCTACAAATATCTCTAACCAGAAAATATACAGCTCACTAAATCCCTAAAAATCTGGGATCACACAATCACATAAAAATCTCTTCCTATTATTAACCGTATCTCACAACAGTAAGGAAACGAAAATTTAAAAAAAAAATTAAAGACAGCTTCAACCCATGTATAACAATCAGGGCGGAGATGATGCAAGCAGAATGCGCGAAAAAAATACACAAAATAAGCAAGAAAAAGAATGCTGTAACCACTTTGGAACAAACATGAAACCAAGATTGTGAGTACAACGCTTATTGTTTGCTCCGAGACTCCACAACTAACAGAAGACATTGAAACAATTAGCTCTAATAAGACATTCAAATGCTTATGAATTCTAATGAAATTATTAAAAAACTAGAAACATGAAAAAATTCCATAATTCCCTAGGTTTTTCGAATGACTAAACTCGTTAAGGCAAAAAAAAAAAAAAAAAAAAAGGTTTTTGGAGGACATTCGTTCATGCTAAAGAACCATTTTTTTTTTTATCAAAATCAACAATCTCTCTCCGACACATACTACTCTTAAACGTTCAAGTAAAACCTTTCGCATTTAGATTCTTCTTACTGCTATACAAAATCCCACACCAGGAGACCGAAGAGGAGTTAAATCACTCATCTCCAATAGTATAATCTCGACTCTCCCACACAGAACTTCCAAGAGAATTCACATTCACTCGTTTGGCTTTAATAAATATATCAAAAGCAAGGTACTTTCAAATTACTCAACTCAAAACTGATAATCAAATTATCTGAACATATAGCCACATTCGTCGAGAAATCGATTCAGCCCAAACTCCATTTCTGAAAAATTGAATTGGCATATCATCAAAAGAAAATGCGAGCGACGCATACAACAAAAGCATTTGCAAAAAAAACCTTCATCTGATAAGCTAATGGACTAAACAAAACAGGCGAGAAAATCAAAGTTTTGGAAACATAAGAAGAAGAAGATTAGGGATTAAAGCGGGATCTAGGGCAAAAGAAAAGGGAAACGACGCTTACGCTGCTCTTGGAAGTAGTAGTTTCCTTGGAGGCGACAACCGAGGCGATCAATGGCCTGGCCGGTCTCCCGAATCCAAAATCCAACGGTGTAAATTGCTTTCCCTAGAGTTCCCATCTCCTGATCTTGCTCTTCTTCTTCTAAAAATTTTCTGGCTCTTGAACACTTAGAAAGACGGACTTCTTAGCAGGCAGGGTGGAGAGAGAGAGAGAGAACAAATGGGTGTAGTGGTAGCCGGGAGAAAATTTGATAAAAAAGACCGGAGCAAAACAGCAATTGAGAATGTAGACCGTTTTTTTTATAACAAAAAAATTTTGATTATATCTTACGTGTCAAAAAATGGGTTCTATTTAGTCTATGTACATGGGTCATTTCAAAAAAACTCTCCCTCACAAACTGATCTCACGACCGACCGACCCTCACCTCCCTCACAAACCGACCGACCCTCACGACCAACTCTCATGTCGTTTTTTCTCTCCGATCTCTCACCGACCCTCACGACCGACTCTCACCACCAAGTTCCTCTCACCGGTTTCTCTCTTTGATCTCTCTCGCCGACTTTCTCTCGTCGGTCGATCCTCTCTCTCCGATATCTCTTGCCGACTCTCTCGCCGACTCTCTCGTCGACCGACCCTCTCCGATCTCTCTTGCCGACTTTCTTGCGTCAGCCGACCCTTTCTCGCCGATGAAACCGACCCTCTCTCGCCGACGACAGACCATCCTCACCAAAAACCGACCCCCCTTCACCAAAAACCGACCACCCTTCACCAAAAACCGACCACCCTTCTCACTAAAAACCGACCCCGACCACCCTTCTTACTAAAAACCAACCAAAAACCGACCACCCTCCCTCACCAAAAACCGACCAAAAACCGGCGACTTCCACGACTGAAATGACATCACAAAACAACTCTTCTTCCTCAACTAAGACCGACCACCCTTCTCACTAAAAACCGACCCCGACCACCCTTCTTACTAAAAACCGACCCCGACCACCCTTCTTACTAAAAACCAACCAAAAACTGACCACCCTCCCTCACCAAAAACTGACCAAAAACCGGCGACTTCCACGACTGAAATGACATCACAAAACAACTCTTCGTCCTCAACTAAGACTGCCATTTCCCGAACCCCTATTGACGAGGCAACAGAATATGCTCAGGTAACATTAAGGTTTTATTCTCTGATTTAAAATTAAGGTTTTATTCTTGTTTTACTTTTTTTTTTTGCAAAAATGGTTTTATTCTTGTTTTACTTTTTTTTATACATTTTTACAAGAATAAAAACTTAATATAAGAAAACAAGAATTGCATACATTAGTGTGTGGTTTGTTCGTAGTCGGTTCTAGGTCGGTTTTAAGTCGGTTCTTAGTCGGTTTTAGGATTGGGTCGGTTAGGGGTCGGTTCGGGTCGATTCTAGCTTGGGTCCATTCTTGGTCGGTTCTATTCGGTTTGGTCAGTTCTATGTCGTTCCGTCGGTTCTAGTTCGTGCACTGTCATTTCTAGTTAGTTATAGGTCGGTTCGGTATGGTTTGCTCGGTTCTAGGTCAGTTCGGGCATGTAATAAGAACAGACCACGAACAGACCAAGAACGAGACCACGAACCGACCATGTATAATAACAGACCAAGAACAGACCAAGAACCAATCATGTATAAGAACAGACCATGTTATAAGAATAGACCAAGAACAAACCTTTTTTTGTAAACCTAGTAGATCTTCATCATATCGGACAATTTAATCCGGTCTTTTATGATGTAAAATTACTAATTTTAATGGATTTTTAACATTTTTAACTACATTTTCATCTTAAAAACATATGAACAACAACGAAAAATACCATAAGAGATATGGAAAAAGAAAGACTTAGTAGCTATTCTTCAAACTTCGTTTTGGACGAGAATAAAATGCGGAATGGGCAAGATAATAATGTTAATGAGGTTGTGCGATGACGAGGACTTGAGAAGATGAGAGGGGAAATGGAAGGCGGCTAGGACAAGAAAATGACGCGAAATGGAAGAGGAGAAAGAGAAAGAAAACACTAAAAACATAATTAATGACGTGAAATAGCTGATGTGGAAGTTTACCTATTTACTCAATTTATTTTTTTGTGGTTTATTTGCTTAAAAATACTTTTTACTTAGTCTATTTATCCAACAAGCCCGTCGAAGATCCCGAACCTTTGGGAGGGCAAATTGGGGTTTTCACTATCTTGAATAATGTAAAATTACCATAAAGCCCTTTCACTCTGTTTAATTGACGGTCAAACATTGAAAATGCGCCTTTTGGGAGCCAAAGCGTGCGTTTTGATGCCTCCGGAACAGCAAAGGTTGGTATTTTCCTGGGTAGTCCGAAGTTGTTTGGGAACTGGAAAAAAGAAAATTTTGAATAAATTTTCCTATCAATAAACCTACATAAAACATCGTTCTTTGACCTAAAAATCGGAAAGGATAAACAATTTGTGGCTTTTCATCATCGAAGTCTCTAATCGGATCCGAATAGTTCTTTGGCCCTAATTTTCTGGTAAGCTCTCTAGTTCTTCAAATTTGTTTACCGTAAATTTATTTTTCTTCGGCGACTTAGACCGATCGTCTCTATTTGTTTTATTGAAACCCTAGTTTTTTTTGTTGATCAAACATTTGTTTAATTGCGGAAATATTTTCCCTCGAGGTCTAAGTAATCTTTGGTTTCTATTTTTAGTTTCTTGAATGTTCGAAGTTTGAACGTTGTATGTAAGATTGAAGATGAAATGTCTAGTCTTCAAGAAAATGCGAAAAAAAACTAACTTTTGATTGCTTTGGTTTTCGGATTTTTGTGAGGTTAATTGAAATTAAAAGAAACATATCTTACTCAAGCTCAAGTATGTCGGTGAATGATGGGTGGTTAGTTTCTTTTCTTTTTCTTTTTTTTTTTCAAGTTTTAGAAAAGAGAAAAAGATAGAATGAGGAATATCTACTGGTCTAGAATGTCTTTCCAACTATATTCTCAGTTCCTTAGCAACCAAACATTGCACAAACATATCTATAATTTAACCACGTTCCTTTGTTTTGTGTAGGCAGAGGCCTATTGGAGAATAACATACTTCATGGAAGGAGTTGGTGGCGATGCTGCTTCTGATGCAGTGCCTCTTGCCAAGTGGAGAAACGACTTTACGAGGGCATTTCAGTACTACTTGGATCGGTCCACGCCCCACCCGGTGCAGAGGTGGCTTGGGACGCTTGCTGCGGCAGCCATTTATATTCTGCGAGTGTACTATGCTCAAGGGTTTTACATTGTCTCCTATGGCCTTGGAATCTACATATTGAATTTGTTGATTGGATTTTTGTCTCCAAAGGTTGATCCAGAGCTTGAGGCCTTGGATGGGGCTTCATTGCCGACGAAAGGCTCCGACGAGTTTAAGCCCTTCATTCGCCGCCTTCCTGAGTTTAAGTTTTGGTAACTAGGAACTCCTCTTGCTAAAGATTAGTTATGTGAACTATTTTTCATCATTTATTGCATAAAACTAATAATACAAACTGTTTAAGAATTTTGTTTGGTAATGAGGATACAGCCTTATGTGATATGTGTGATCTCCTCCTGACTTGCTAGAATCTAATTTGTTCATGTCATGATGAGACACAATTTGGGCTTCTGATTTTTGTGGTTTCAGGTATGCCATTACAAAGGCTTTCTGCGTTGCCTTTTTGATGACCTTCTTTTCTGTGTTTGACGTCCCTGTTTTTTGGCCCATACTTCTTTGCTATTGGATATTTTTATTTGTCCTCACCATGAAGCGCCAAATCGTGCACATGATTAAGTATAAATATGTTCCATTCAGCTTTGGAAAGCAGGTTAGTGCTTCAAAACACCCTCTAGTCAACCTCACTGTCTCCCACCGAACAATGAATTTTCAATTTTATGCTACATTTTCTTTTGTGAGGTCAGGGGAATCTAGCACTTGTTGAGATTGCTTTCCATCTGCCTGTTGGTAATCTGAGTGTAATTATTATGTAAATGCTTTCTTGATTGTTGGCAGAGGTATACAAGGAAGCACTCAGCTGCTAGTAGTAGTGGCACTAAGGACTGAAGTGCAGCGTTTTGAACTGACATCTATGGAGAAGAAAACAGGAGAAGTGCAGTGTTTCGAACTGTCTTTCAATTTGTTACTGACTACAAAACTCATGCTTCTTGTTCATAGTGTTGGAGTTACATAAGAATTCTAACTTGCATAAGTTGGGATGGTATTTTTGTGTACTGTGTAATTCTTCTGTCGTACCTGGAGTTGGTTGAATACTGTTGGATCGTGATTATCTCGCATCTTCGTTTACCACTCCATGGGGGTTGCGTGGTTGGTAAATGTGTTGGAGCTTAGAACTATTAGTTCGTGTGAACAAAAGGTGAAAACCTCTGTTTTTTTTTTTTTCCAACTCCTCGGGCTAAAATGTGGTGGGAATTATGTCCTGTTCTTACATAAGTCACATTGTTATATGCTGTTAATATGTAACCCCCCTTCTATGCGTAATATTTTACTTCATCTTCATGGCCTCCGCTAAAGTTTCAAGTGTTTACTCTTTGACCGCAGCTTTCTTATTTTTGGATTTACTTGATTTCCGTTCTTTTTTCTCTGATGGAAGTGAGTGGGTTTCCTTTTGTGGAGTTTTGTTTGGGAACGAAAAGTGGATGCAATAAACAATGCAAGTACTTGGTTTTGATACCACACGATTTGCCGAATGAAGCGAATAGTGTGATTCGTATCTAACTTGCTTGGTTATATCTGTATGGCGGGTGAAAAGAAAACAAAAGAAGGAAAACGAGTAATGTTGAAGGAAGAAACAACTCGCTAATGTTTCTTGTGATGATCAATCTTTGATTGTGGTTTAAGAATGATAAGATTTTTCAGTAGAACGTTGTCTCTGGAGAAATAGCTCAATCAATACTTGTAACAAGGTAACAAAGACTAAGTACTTGAATAAGCAGGATGTAAGAGTATATATAAAACTCTACTAGTGACGAAATCCAGCTTGACAAAAGAATGTTGTGGCCGTGGGACTAAGAGGGAAAGCACTTAGGCATGAGATGCCAGGTAGATGTCCAATCAAACACCGAATTGGTGTAACAACCCTCCAACAACTGAACACATAGAAAATCTCTATTTATGTAACAAAATACTTGACTTTTGCATACAGTCATATAAACAATCCAAATAACACGGAGGACTTGAATATTATAGTTGCAATGATCACGAAACATGGCCAGCTAATGTTTCAAGGTCTTCTCTTGCTTCCTAACCTCCCCAACCCAAAACAACAAATTTGGTCTGTCCCCTAAAACTTTTTAGGATTTAAAACCTTGCAATATTCCCCCAAGCCGCTAAGTCCCCCCCACAACAAATGAGTGGAAGAACCTTTGTTGTGATATTCTTCTTCTGGGCTTTCCTCACTATCATCACCCCAACTCTTGTTCACTTGTCCGAGATTGCCAAATTACAGAATCTAAATGGTTAGGCTGAATTTCACTTGCTTATCTTTTTCTTGGTCTTGCATGTTTTATTGAGTTTGTAATTCTTCCTTGATAAGTTATTACTGACATGATAATGATCTCATTTTGCTTCAAACTTTGCAGGCGAGAGAAGTAATGAAGAAATTAAGGCGAGAAGAATGATGGGTTATGGAGAGAAACGTCCAATAAAATCACCAAAAGTACACAAAAACAATACACAAACCCCGGCACCAGCTCCGGCTCCGGCTGTACAAACTCAGAGGAAGAGAAAAGCTTATCTTGGCAAGGTCTTCTCTGAATCAATGAGATTGGTGGTCAATAATACAAGACTCAAAGAGGCTTGAGCTTGAAAATATATCAAAATCATAGATTCTTTTTCTACATGCGATTCTTCTATAGGTACTATCGAAGCCGAATATAACAATTATCATCAGAAGAATAATGTAAGTGATGAGAAACGATCATGATTGTATATACATAAGTGTACCAATGAGATGCATGTTTATTTATTTTTTTATTTTTGTGAAGCTGTAAGTATCTGCATTTTCATGTCCTCATTTTGCTTAACAAGGGATGCTAATAGTCTTCAACATGAGAAGATGAACATAAACAAGACAAGGTATTTGCTAATCGTTGTGGTTTTTATAATTGGAAATTTATAACAAATAAATTTTTCTGACTATTCATGTTTAAGCTGGTTCTGTTTGTTTCTGGGCAAGTGGTTGAACGGCCCAAACCAAAACAGAGTTTTCAGGTCGTCTTATATTCTTAGCACTAAGCAATAAAATTTAAGTAAAATAATAGGTTGTTCCTTACTTTAAATAATCTAGTTGAAATTGTCTCAGATGGTAAAGATTTCACGAGACAATATCACATAGAAAAGAAATCGTTTGGTGGACCCTTTAGTACCTTTTTTTTTGTGCACGATATGCCAGTCCCTCTTGTATGCCAAATTCTGTTATTTGTTTATAACTAGTTGAAACACGCACGTAGCGCGGTATATTTTTTAAACACAAACATTTAGAAAAAAAATATTAATAAGAAAGGAAAATATTTAGGTGAGCACATATTTAAATAATTTTAAATGACAGTATTTTAGGGGGTAAAGTTTAATAAGACATAATTAGAAAACATAAGATTTAAAATGAAAAAAACAAAAACAAAAGGATCAAAATGCACGTTTTATATTAAGTAAAGATGTTTTAATAAGTTATGGTTATAAACATAAGATCTTTTTTATAAAAAAACAAATGAAACATTTTTTTTATATTTCATCATATGTTTCCTATTCAAAAACTCATTCACACTTAGTGAATGAAAGAAAAAATAAAAATTATTGCTAAAGACAATAGGAAGACAACAGTGGGAGAAAAAAAATAGGTAGGGAAAAAAAAGAGGGAGAAAAATATAAAAAATATCTAAAAATGAAAAAAGAGAAAGAAAAATGGAGAGAATAAAAAAAAAAATAGAGGCAAACATGTGCCCTCCGTAGAGGCCAAGCCTCTTTAGAAGCCAATTTTTTGGCTCTTTTTAAGGGCTCGTTTAGTTCGCTGATTCGAGTTTTTAATTTAAGTTGAAATGTAACTTTATGTGAGAGCTTTTTACTATAGTAAAAAAAATAGATGTGACTGTTTCTAAGAGTTTTTTACTGTAGTAAAACTCAAATTCTAAACTCAAATCGGAATGAACGCGTCTTAAGTATGTATACATGCTCTAGTGGCCTGATTGTATGCATGTCGTTTGGCCTTGATTTCAATGACTTTCTTGGTGTGAAGTCGTTTTCCTTTCCTTTATTATTTTGGATCTTTTTCTAATATTCTTTCTTTTTGGGAATACTAATATTTTTTATTTATCAGTCATCAGATCTATCTTAAATTTGATAAAAAATTAAATTAAATTAAAAAAATAATGCAGATCTAATGATTAATAAATAGAGAATACTAATTCTAAAAAAAGAACACTAGATAAACTTCTTTATTATTTTTTTTGTTTGAACAAAATGTGGGACAAAAGTTGACATTTTCTTGCCGAAATAGTACAAGTCATTTGTTAAAGTTTATGACCTGTAGGCAAATAAAAGCGTCATATATTTTTCAGACAAAATAAAATCGTCATATTTAACCAGGAAAAAAAAAATCTTAGATAGTGGGGTCCAAAAAGCTGAACTTAGAAATAAATAATAATTTACGTGATAAATGAATTATTTATCTTATAAATTGTTCATTTACGGCTAATAAAAATATTTTTTTTTCATATAAATTTTCTTTTTATAATTAATAAAAAGTTTTTTTTCACGTAAATAAAAAAATTTTAAAATTTTTTATTAAGTAAATTATTTTTTTTAATTATAAATAAATTATTTATTTACTATTTAAACTGTTATTTATTTTAAATAATTTTAAAATATATTATTTTTTTAATTTAGTTTAAAGACAATAACAGGGACTAAGCCAGGTGGCCCGTATTAGCAGCCGAAAAAAAATATTGGCCCATATACAGGCTTTAACGACCAGGGGCGAGGACTAAAAACACGACGTAAACGTTACAACAACGTAACAAGCAACGTCAAACTGTAAAACGAAAACAATAAAAATAAGAAATTTTAGAATCAACAGATTTGAAGAACAGCAACAACGCAGGAACTAAGCCAGGCCAGGTGATACAACCAAGACCTAAAATACGACAGAAATATGAGATTACGACAATAAGTTTAAAACTAAAATATAACGAATAAACGACAGCACGTGAAGAACCGCAATCTTCAAGTCTATTAATAGTGCATCATTATAACTGAAGTTTTTATAACCTAAAATACAACCAACAAAAAATAAATAAAAATAGGTGAAAATTTTTACATAGAGATTTAAAAAGAGTATATATTAAGTGGTAGTATGACTGTCTTAACGAAGATTGCACACTTAACTCTACGACAAAATATAGAGTTTGAATCCCCCATATGTACTTTTTTCTTTTTTTTAAAGAAGTATACGTTAATAGTATTTTAAGTGAAAATTTTATGTGTAATTATAAAAATATGTGAAAAATATTAAGATAACAATGTAAAAAATAAATAAATAAAGGAATTAAAACTTAAAAATAAAAGGAAAAATTGTAAAACACTTAAAGACTTATAGTTCTGAAAACTACTTAAGATGAACATAAATTATATAATAACAAAAGAAAAAATGAATTAAAACTTACAAACCAAAGAAAAAATAAAGCACCTAAAACTCATTGTTAAGAATTACCATATAATGAGCAACAATCAAATATCTACTTTTTAGTTTTACTTAGAATTAGGATTAGGATTCAACAAGTAAGAAAACAAAAGAAAGAAATTAGTTAAAAAAAAATAAAGCCCTGAAAAGAGAGAGGGGAAAAACATGCATCAAAATGGTGCGTAAATGACTATAGAAAATGAACATTATAATTTTCACCTACTATTTTTATGTTCATCATTTTTATTATTTGGATAAAATAAGATTTAGCATTAAAACTATGATAAAAAGTAAAAAAAGATAACATATGATGGTCCATAATCTAGGTTATCTACTAACAAATCGTTTTATTTATTTATTATTATTTCAAGTGTTTGAAAAGGGCCAAAACAATTCATTTTAGATGACTAAAAAAGGAATAGTAGAGCCATAATGGCTCTTTTATATGTGTAGGATAGTAATGGTCCATAAGGTGGCAAAAAATATGGGCAGAAACATATTTTTGAAAGTTTATTTTAGTAGGATAAATAGACAATTAGAAAGAAATTTGTGAGGATAATTTTTAATACACAGTATATTAGAGCACTACCGAAAGGAACATTTAAGTAGGATAACTTTTAGAAAAAAAAAATTATTGGGGTAAATGAAAGAAAGAAGTTAAAAAAAATGGTAAGTATGAAGAATATAAAATTTTGGGGAAGAAAATAAAAAGGAAAAAAAAAAAGAACATAAAAAGCTAGAAAAACACCAAAAGCAAAAAAAATAAAAAAAACCCCAAAGCTGTGTGTTGAAAGAAAATGATGAGACTAACATTTGGCACACCGTATATTAAAGTATTACCGAAAAGAAACATCTAAGTAAGATAAAAACTTTGAAAAAAAATTAATTGGGGTAAATAAAAAAATGGTAAGTATGAAGAATATAAGATTTTAGGAAAGAAAAAACATAAAAGGACAAAAAAAAAAAAAAACCACCAAACGGAAAAAAAAAAAAAAGAAGAGAAATTACCAAAGCTGTGGGTTTTGGACAAGCAAAACGCTACAGTGTTTGGCACTTCTACTCTTTTATATAGTAGTGATGATATCTCAGTACAAGCACTCCGCGCAAATAGCAACGAAAGTGTACTTATTTATGTAGGATAACATAACAAGAGCGTGTATTTCCAATTTTCTCAAACAAATTGGTCGAGATATTCCTCCACAGTGGTGTACTTGACATCCGGATAAAGCTCAGAAGCCTCAACTCCAAACGACGGCTCAATCTCAAAGTTGGTATGATCTCCCTTCACAAACGCCGAGTGGTTGATGCTTAACACCACATTGATTGGCATCGGAGACTCTGCACATTACAAAAAAAAAAAAAAACAAACCAATATAAATATATATATATATATATATATATTGGATTAAAACAACAAATAACTAAGATGTATACGACTCACTCACCTTGGATATTTTTGAGAAGTTGCTCCTCTGAAACGTAGACTTTCTCAAGAGTTTTGCCAATCTTCTTCTCCCACAGGGCAACGAGCTCATTGAACGAGTAAGTGTTCTTTGGAGGCCTAATATAGAGGATCTTGTTCAAGGTTCTTCGGTCCTCCACAGCTCTGATGGTGAATGTTCCAATGTCCTCTTCCTTGTTGAAAACCGCTGTAGTCCCAACACAAAAACAGAAAGGAAAACAACAATAACAATTGCAATTAGAATTTTGATATATTCCAAAAGTATACTTATTTAGAAGGAAAATAATACACATAACGTATAGTGATCATTGTCACTATCCTTTAATTACCAAGCGTAGAAGGAAAAGATCATGAAATCTAGCCGATCGAGCTACATAAATTTTTTTTTTTAGTGAGGCACTACGGAAAAAACACAGAGAATTTTTTTTATTATTAACTAAGATATAGTAATCATACATTCCAATTACTGAATGAGTCATGATTGTCAAAATTTTCCTTTAAATTAAATAGAAATATAACTGAAATTTTAAGAACAAATTTATGGATACAAATTTAGTTGTCTAAAATCTGGAAGTACACTAATGTGTAACCCCACAAATCATGAGTCTTCGAATAATTAATATTTAAACCTGTAATTGGTTAAAAATTAGTAAATAATGATAAAGAACAAGCATATAAAAATAAGATGATTTATATATATATATATGTATATGTTTAACATATATATGTGTATTGTACCCTTGGGATTTCCATCGCCATAGATGACTATTTTGTCTCTGGGGGGAGGAGGAGCAGTGAGTCCAGGCTGAGCCAATGTGGGAAGGAAATAGCCAGCGAAATAGTTAGACGACACGTAAGTGTACGGAATTCCTTCGGCCTCCACGACACGTCGGATCTGGGCCTTGACAGCGAATGCAGACTTTGCTGGCTCCACCGCGTGCACACGATCTACGTCGTTACCAAATTCTGATGGGAAGAATCTCTATAATATTGACAAAGGGATATGAGATCATGATCTTAATTAACGTGACATAATGTCAATGAATGGATTAAAAAAAAAAAAAAAGAGGACAAGAAAGTTGAATCATCCTTTTATTATTATTGTAATTAGTTAACGAGATTTTCTCTCTTAATATGATAAAAAATAAACTATCGATAATTTTTTATTTTTTAATTATTAAATGTATATTAAAAATTATTTATTTTGCATATTTTTTAATTTCATGTTATTTTGACTAAATTCAACCATTATAACTAATGTTACTATAAGAGAAGTCTACTAGAGGGGAAAAAAAGTGAATTGCTACATGTCGATTACAATTTCTAACTTGTTATATTATAAGGTCTCGTTCATTTCACCGATTTGAGTTTTCAGTTTTAAGTTTTTACAGTAAAAAACTCTCAGAAAATATTACATCTAACTTTTTTTATTACAGTGAAAAACTCTCAGAAAATATCACATCTCAACTCGAATCCGTGAAGTAAACGAAACCTAAATGTTAAAATTTAAGATTAATAAATTATATTTACATTCAAGTCTAGTTTTATAAGATAGTTTGTTCTTGATTGGTTTATTTTTTATTTTTTATTTTGATCCATTAGGGGGAAAAACTGTTTCAGATTGCGACATTTTAACTTCTTTTCAAAGGGAAAGACGTCATCATCTATCTAGAAAGTAGAAAGTGGAAACTAGAGGTTTTCATTGTTTTTGTATAGCTCATGTTGTTTGATCCCAAAAGAGCCACAATATAATTTCATCGGCAGTACCAAACATATGTTAGGCAAGCTTTCCTTTTCGCTCTATCTTTCAACATATGAATAAAATAACATCGATTCAATGGTAGGTTTAAGACTTTTACTCGCACTGAAATGGATCATCCTAATTATTGTAGATAAATATATACATAAATCGTACTCATTAAGCTACTCGATTTTATTTCTTCCTTATAGTCAAGAAAATTTGTAAATTTAGGCCTCATTCGCTTTGTAGATTTGAATTGAGATGTGATATTTTTTAAGAGTTTTTAACTGTAACATAAAATATTAGATGTGATATTTTATGAGAATTTTTAACTGTATAAATTTAGAATTAAAAACTCGAATCGGTGAAATGAACGAGGTCTTAAATTCTTCCGGTTCTTAAGTTTTAACGAAATCCAAGTGGACTAGGATCGATTTAAGAGCTAGCTTCAGGGGGTTTAAATCTGTCCCTTCCTGATCTCTCACAGAACAGTATTTTTTCTATGTATAGTATGTTACATGTATCATGTATGAATTAATTTGTCAAATTTTCACCCTTTAACTGAAAAATAAAGCCTTAAATGTAATTGCAGATCCAGATGTACAGTTTTCATCATATTCATATGTAAAGGTAATGACAAAACGACAATCATTATCTGCAAAATTAACATATCATTATATATATATATATATATATAAATAGGGGCAAATAACTAGATTTAGCAGTTGCCAAAGGTTATCATTCATAATACTTATACTAGATTTTTTTTGGTTGATCATCATACATTTATATACTAGATTGATCAGCCAGTAGAGCTGATTAAACTGTATTATAGTACCAAAAGGTCAAACACAGAAAAAAGAAAGAGTTTTGTTTGGAAGAGAGATCATAAACAATATCATATAGCATATACCTACCTTAACGTTACCAGCTTCTTTAATGGCGGAGATGATTTTGACCTGATCCGCGAGCTGAAAGTGGCCCACAGTCGATATCACCACGTCAACCTGCTTGATCGCCTTCACTAAACTCTCATGATCATAAAGATCTCCCTGCAAATATTTATACAAACAACAAATAAAAAAAAAAATTATAACTATTATGATGTCGTTCAAAAATAAAGAGAGAAAAGAAAAAGATTTTTTTTTTTTTTCATAAAATAGTACTAGATATACTTACGTAGAGCAAAGTGACACCCAAGTCTTTGAACTTCTCAATGAGTTTTCCCTTAACAGGGTCGTTGACCGTGGTCTCCCTGACCAGAGCAAATGTGGGGTGGCCGGCCTTGGCGCTCGCTTCAACTATGAACTTTCCGATGTAGCCGGTACCTCCGATGATCAGAATCTTGCTTTTTTCAGCCATTGGAATTTTAATTTGTCCGGAAATTTAAAGAAGCAAGGTGTTTCTTAGAACCAGATAATTTGTGATTAGTACAGGGAAATTAGAAGAAGGTGTGGTGTGTGTAAGTGTTTTCCCAGAGAAGCTAGAAGTTTGGAGGTCGTTTTATGGGATGAGAGGAAGCGTGTAGATTACCTTTTGTAACCTTATTATAGTTAATGTTAAATTAACGAGTTATTGTCCTTTTCCAGCAAAAAAAGCGAAGAGAGGAAAAAAAACAAAAAACAAAAAACAAAAAGATAGAGAGAGAGAGAGAGAGAGTTGCTATCCTTTCCTTTTCCTTTTTCTACTTCTTGTTTTTTTTCCCCTCATTTTCTAATGATGTTTAAACTAAAGGAGCGTTTCTATGGCATGGTAGGTATCATTGTAGTGCATGTTTATAAATTTTAGATTTGATCAAAAATCAAATTAAAATAAAAATTTCAAAAATATTGAAAATTAAATCTGTAGATAAATAAATTAATTTTTTATAACGTATATCTTAAAAATATTTAGGTCCCGTTTATTCATTAATTTGAGTTTAAAATTCGAGTTTTATTATAATAAAAAATTTTAAAAAAAAATCACATTTAATTTTTTTATTACAATAAAAAATTCTCACATAAAATTATATCTCAACTCAAATTAAAATTTTTAAGTTTAAATTACTGATAATGACGAAGGAAATGGTCAGTTGTCATCCTTGTGGTTTGGACTTCTGGAATATTCATTGCACTTTGACAAATACCATTAGATTAGGTGTTCCATTCCAGGGCTCTTCCATTTCATTTTTATATTATTTTTCTTTTCTTCTTCTTCTTTTTTTCAGTCGCTGATGACGTAATGCAAATGTGTCGCTTCATAGGGCGGCAAGTGTTGGTTGAACTTGAGTAGCTATTTGGAAAGTCGAAATCACCCCTATGTATCTTTCTCAACATTCGGGTTAGGTGAAGGGTAAACCCGTAAATAGAGGATTTTGTCCTTGGCAACTCAGCTAGTTATTTTAATTTTTGTTGATTAAAAACTTTAGGAGAGTATTAAAACTCCAAAGCTTAATTAGAAATTAGTGTAAAATTATCAGCAAGTAAATTAAACCCGCAACCATATCATAGAGTATTTGTACCAATAAATGGATATTTGTTCTGCTTCTTCTTCTTTAATGAGAATGACAATACTAAGATATGGCTCTACATGCTCAAGCAAATGCTACCGTTACAAGTGTAAGAGGATGTTTGGTTGGAAGATTCAAACTATGATTTGAATTATGATTCATGGTTCGTTATAATATTTTCTCTCACAAAAAATATACGTAAATCAAAAATAATTCTAATCACATGATTATAATTCATAAACTAAACGTTCCTTAAATCAGACTATAGTACTTAAGGCTTACTTATTCAGTGTATATCTTTTTAACGTAAAATTGACTTAATTTTTTTTTTATATGCACGGAATTGAACCCGCAACCCCATTTAAATCTCACCTCATTCAAACCCTCTCAATGCCACTAGACCAAGAGGTCTTAAGCGACTTAAATTTTGGTATTTCCTCTAACTCACTTTGTTATAATAAGTTCTTGCAGCGCAAAAAAAAAAAAAAAAAAAAAAAAAAAAAAAAACGGAGAGTAGTTTCATGGGTTTATCTCGTTTGGGGCCTTAACACACCACTCAATTGTCGCCATTGAACTGGATTGCTAGTAAATCCATAAGGGGGCAATGGCCCAGGATTACCCGGTGAAAAAATATATATGTATAATACATGTATTTGTATGTGTATAAATGTATATATAGAAGATACTTGATAAACTTTAATAATAATTAATTTTAGTTAATTAAAGAGTTTTATTTAAGTGTAGGCACTTGATGAATTTTTAAATTTGAGCTGTGTCCACTCTACATTCTTCTCATCTTTTCCTGTGAAAGCTCAATATTATTCTTACTTGCCCATTAAGAATGATACGATCATTTTCTTTGAAAGAAAGAAAGAGAGTGTGATATGGTCATTTCGTTTTCTTTGGTGAAAGAAGGATGTGATCATTGATAAATTTTCCTACTTTGTCTTTCGACTCTCATCGTGTCATCCTTTTTTTTTTTTTTTTTTTTTTTTTTTTTTCATCTCTGCTTTATAATGAAAGTTACTATTGCCTGCATAGGGTTAAATTAACTTTTTCAGGCAATAAATGATCACAAAAAAAAACCTCGCGTTAATTACGCTCCGTGGGGACACAAATCTTATCCCTTTGATTATGAAAACGACAAGCTCAACTACTTTTTGTAATGGATTTTTTTCGCAAGCTCATCAATTGGAAGTCAGTCGGTGTCCTCGTCAACATCGACACCGACACCGACACCGTCACCCACTAATGACAGTATAAATTTTGGCGCAATATCGGTGCGCTCGCACAAAAAGTATTGACTCCAAGATTAGCCAAAAAAGTAATCGACTCCAAGACGGTATAAAGACAATTCATCATAGTTTAGAACAAAATCCGAATGCTTATTCATTGACCAAACACAAAGCTACACCTATCCACCCCATAATTAATAAATAAAATAAACAAATGAAGGAAGCAACAATTATGAATAACGGTACCCATAAAATGTGTATTTACAAATCAATACCACACTTAACTTTGAAATAAAAGTAACGATCACGTACATAACAAATATACACCTCTTACGATACCGCGGAAGCTTAAATCTTAGTCAGCTTAAAAAGCATTAATATAACTAAACTCTATAGGCTTTTACATACCATACAAACATACGTTAAGCTAGCACACCGGTCCATCATACTATATATATATATATATATATGTATATGTATATGTATATATAACCCCTGCTAACCCATAAAGGAAAATCATGACGGATCAGTGGGGAGATTCATGAGTTAATTAGTAGCAATTTCGTCACGAGCCTGTGGTTTGGAAGAGGCCAAGCTGGCTACGTGGAATTGTGAAACGTATTTGTTGGGAGCGCCTTCAATCACCGGTGGCTCGTTTAGAAATGCCCAGTTGCTCCTAGTCCACCTGCACACAACCACCCAACATTAAGCACGATCATATATATATATATATATATATATATATATATATACACACACACACCAACAATTAATCATATATATACACACACACACACACACACACATATATCATGAAACAATTAATTAATTATCGGCCTAGGAAATTACCAGCCATCTTTCTTGACGAGTTTGTCGATGCTTGTCTCATGAGTAGGATCCACGTCCACCAAATTACCAATATCCTCCTTCTTTTGCAGAGGGAAGGTGCTTGATTTCTGAAACTTCCTCCCAGAGTACTCCTCAACTTGGCCAATTTCCTGTGACACACATATGCATGTGACCAAATATCATTTTTCATAGGGAACATAATATCAATTGTTTTAAGAACATCTTCTAGCGCATAATTTTGTATTCACAAAGAAAACAAATTGTAAGAAGAGAGATTAACATATTGTTAAAAAAAAAAAAAAAAAAGGTTGTCCTTGATTATTTTTTTAAGGAAATTACCTCGTGATTTTTGGCGTCTGAGAGGCTAGTAATTTCTTTAAGATGTTCTTCTACTGTTTTCTGCTTTGATCTCCAAAAAGTTTCAATCTCCTCTTTGGTGAGTGACCCATTTCGCTTGTATGCACCTGGATATTCACGATCCACTCACTAAAATCAGTATTACTAATTTTCCCAAAGAACAAAAAAAATAATTGAAGAAAACATATGCAACATATATTTTGTAGCTAGTCAAGCTCCCTAGTAACGTACGATTTAATTACCTGATTTAGAACTGAGGACTGGAGAGTCCCATCCTGACATTAGAGAACCCATTTGCTGAACTATTTTTTATTTCTCTCTCTCTCTCTTCTTTTTCTTGAAGCTGCGACGTTTAACTTAACAAAGGACGAAAGATGTATATTCCTTCAGATTCCTTGTGACATTTTATATGCTGCGTCAATGTTGATGGTGGGTGGGTCCTTATCTTCTTTTCTCTCTCTTTTTTATTTGAAAATATTATCCCTTATTTCTTTTTTACTTTGATCTTATCCTAAATATTTTTTGTCCTAAGCCTGATCCACTGCCACTACCATTATACCATACCAGCCCATAGATTTTCCCGCAAGGCGGCAAGCTCGGTTAGTGAGATATTTTCCTTAATTAACGGTGGGACCTACTTATGTCTATATTTGTATAGATTAATTACGTTGATTTTTACTTGCTATAGAGTATAGACTACTTTTAAAGGCCAAAGAGACACACAAGCAAAAAACAAAAGAAAAGGTGAAAGAGACATAAGTTGGTGTCGGATGTATGTTCAGAAAAAAAAAAAATGGTGTCGGATGTATGCTCAGAAAAAAAAAATGGTGATGTATATATCCGTTAAGCGCCCTGCATAATTTCTGCAAACGAGAAAGATTAAGCTGTATCTGCTCATGGTATATACGTGACAAATATATCTTCGTACAAGTAAGTTTTATGATCTTGTCAAGGTCTAGAAATTAGATTATTTGTCACACGGAGAGACTTTGGGGGCTTGGGGCCATTGCCATTCGTTAAGGCTATATTATATGAACACGTCCTGAGCTTTTTGAATTTAATAATTTAATCTTTATCTTTTTTTTTAGTAGTCAAGTTCTAAAATTTTTAATTTTTATTGTTCAAATTCGTTAAAATTTTGATAGTTTTTTTTGTGCCAAACTTACATGTGACATTCTAAAAAGAGTATTGATGATATTTTTGAGTTTAAGTTATAATTAAATTAAGCTCAAATTTTTAAATGTATTTGTATTGAAACTAAATAAAAATGCACATTAATGCCGTTATTAGGCTATCATATGCAAGTTAGGTGCAAAAAAAAGTCAAAATTTTAATAAATTTAAACAACAAGGGTTAAAAGCTAAAAGTTCAGAGTGTTAATTGCGAAGAAAAAAATTTAAAGACTAAATTGCCAAATTCGAGAAGTGCAAGTGGTGTTCGTATAAAATAGCCATTCGTTAACAGCATACTGGTTCAAGAACACTATTCACACGTTGAATTTATATTCATATCACATCCACCTTAAGTAATTGCGGTCCACCACTATAACCATATCCAATCATTTTAGTATTAACAAAAGATTAACGAATTAAAATTAATAGATATAGTTTATAAGTTTTCTCGTCACGCAGAAAATTAAAGTAAGGAAAAAAATCATATATAATATTTACATACAGAGAAAAAATGATGCAACGTCTTTATATTAACTAACGTAAAGAATTAATATACATATTACATGAATCATTTCTTACATATTGAAATATTACGTTTATTTAAACACATTCTCGTAAAGAATAAATTTTCTGTGTTCACATAAAAGCGAACAATATCAATCAGTTAAATCAAATAATTTACATGCAGTTCAGATCATCCTTAGTTATGTCCACCAACGTTGTTAGAAACAGCATTGAAAGTCCTCGTGAAAGTGGTTGGCACGGGCCTGATCCAATCTTTGGCATCAATCCAGTCCTTGGTCAAGAATGGTTCAGCTTCTTGAGCAGTAAGATTACGTGCCCATTTTACTCTTTTAGACGTCACTGCCCCGGGTCCGTAACACTTATATTGCCCATAAAATACCGTACTACAACATAAATTAAAAACCAGCAAGAAAAATAATCAGTTAATTTGTATGCTTCATGTGTAAGATATAGAGATCATCAAAATTCTAGCTCAGCTCTGGAGATTTCTCGTTTAATCTTCATACCACATAAAAAATGGTTGCGTAGTTTATAAGAATGAGATGATTCAAATTGTTTTGACTGCAGACACATTTTGTGAATGTATAACTGTGACATTTCTTTTCTTTTCTCTTTTTTAAAAAAAAAAAAAAAAAAGATAAGATAGATTTACTATTAGATTATGTCTGCAATCATTGTAACTAACATCTTTTCTTGGACCAATCAAGTGAAATTAATGGTTATAATACAAATTTTGTACGTAGTACTAGCAAAACTGCAAAAGAGTGATACCTTTGTTTGGATGAGTCTCCCCAGTCTTCCCAACCTTGGGGAAGTATAACATTAGACATATAACTCAAGGCAAACACGACCCTAGAATAGTCGCCCCACGGCCTTCCGAGCATGGCCGTCCTCGTACCAGTGATGGTGCAGCCCAAGAAGGTGAAACCAGTGTCCTCCGAAGGAGACTCCCTCCGTTGGGCCGTAATAGCTCCAGTTCCTTCAGCAAGCGAATGAATATGGCACTTCTGCAAAAACCATAATAAAAACAGAAAAAAAAATGTCGTAAGACACAAATATATAACATCCAATTTAAATGGTCTATATATCTTTGTTAATTTCGATATTCATGGTATTGGTACCTCAAAGAGAGAAGCAGCGTTTCCGCAAATGAAGTCGGTGCCGCCTTGGATGTAGCAGCTTTTGTAGTAATGCCTGCCGGTGTCGTCAAGAAGGGTATCTTGATAAGATATGATTCTGCAGCCGTAGAACGCCGCTCTATCTGCTGATACCCACAACGCCACCGCTTTCCCACCTGATCCATATGTGTTCTGTAATTGAACAGCAAATATATTCATTGTATAACTTGTGTTAATTTCCAGGGAAGCAATATATATATATATATATATATATATATTCATTGCGTATCTGTATTATATATTCTGTAACACCTTTATGTGAAAGTCAATGGCAGTCTCCTATCCTACTCAAGCATAAGAGCATCCCAAAAGAGATATCTAAATTTTAGCTAAATTCTAACTCAAATAATTAAAAAATTATTTTAACTAGCAACTTTTTAAATGAGCCACTCTAATCATACTCTTTATTTTAGCTAAATATAAATTATTTTTATATTTTTTTGAGTTTAAAATATAAATAACTTTTTTTTTTTAACTTTTATGTTATGTCAAAACAAAGAATAAAATAATAAAAAGAACAAATAGTTAGCCACTCTTGCTATCTATATTTAACTAGCTTTAGTCAAAATAACTAATCATATAGCTAATAGTAGGAGTGAAGAAAAGCTAAATCATTAGCTATTTTGACTAAAAACATGAAACGACTAGTATGGTTGGAGTTACTCTAAAAGCATCTCCAAGGAAGCTCGCTAAATTTTAGCTAAATTCTACCTAAAATGGTTAGAAAGCTATTTTAACTAGCAACTTTTTAAGTAAATCACTCCGACCATTCTCTATTTTAGCTAAACATAAATATTTTAATATTTATTAAATTTAAAATATAAATAACTTTATTGAGTTAAAAAAAAACTTGTGCATTTATTATAGTTAGAAGAATAAAAAGATACAAAAAAATGAAATAGCCAGCCTCTGCATGCTAGCTATATTTAGCTAGTGTGGATGACATTCTCTAAAAAGACTAATCATTTAGTTAATAGTTGGAGTGGAGAAAAGTTAAAAAAAAAACTAAATCATTAGGTATTTTAGCTAAAAATATGAAATAATTAGCATGATTGAAGTTGCTATAAGTATTAATAGTTAAAGACTAATTGTCCGCTTATCTCAGTTAGTATTTATATATATATATATATATATATATATGTTAATAGTTGGAGTGGAGAAAAGTTAAAAAAAAAACTAAATCATTAGGTATTTTAGCTAAAAATATGAAATAATTAGCATGATTGAAGTTGCTATAAGTATTAATAGTTAAAGACTAATTGTCCGCTTATCTCAGTTAGTATTTATATATATATATATATATATATATACAAAAAATG
>NW_010363279.1:118736-150670 GCF_000414095.1 Morus notabilis
TTTTTTTTTTTTTTTAAAAAAGAAAAGAAAAGAAAAGAAAAGAGAGTTACTGCTTAAACTTTAAAGTAATGCTAAATTATTCGACTATATATGACCATGAATAATGTAGGAGTATCAATGTGCAAATGTTTAGAAAAATGATAAACGCAAAAAATATGACCACACAAACATGTAATTTTCCACTGTTGAAATGCTTAGCAGCTCTATAAGAAGATTTTACGTAAAATATAGTTTGCAGAAACTCACAGTTTTTCCCCCTTTAAACTTAGACCACGAACATAAGCGTAATTATAATGTATGTATTATGCTGTGTATTTATACATACATATATATGCATATATATACGAATATATGTATCTTTATGTATGTATGTACGTACCTGAATGGTGAGATGCCGCCCGACAAAGTCGGAAGCCAAAACAGTCATGGTAGGAGATTCAAATATATCCCCACTTTCGCTCCATGTTATGACAGTCTCCGAAGCTTTTGTGCCACTTAGGGTTATGAAAGGCTTATCAGCAGGCACAAAAACCTTCTCTTTGTAGATTCCGGGCTTCACCAATATAAACACAAGTTCCTTGTTGTTTGCAGGAACTGCGTCAATGGCGTCTTGTATCTTCTTGTAATCACCCTTCCCGGACTGGTCAACTCTCAACAGAACCGCCGACGATTTGGTCGTCGAGTTCGTAACCGAGAGAGATACAGCAGTGCCACAGGCAGACAAGGCTAAAACAAAGAAAAATATCACTTCCGCAAAAGAGTAATTATTACCACTAAACGCCATATTTCGTAGTAATATTGTTGGCAAAAGAGCACGAGAGAGTACTAATTAAGTACAATAATGACCTATCTTATTATATGGAATTAGTAGCTGATAATATGAGATTATGCAAAAGAAAAATGAAGGAATGTTTGTTTTGTGTGTTCCAATGGCCAAGGTGTTTGCTGATTTTTATAAGGCCATTCTATATGATTGTCATTTGAAGAAGGAGCCGTTTTCTTGATGATCAATTTCACGAAAACGTGTGGCCAACAAGTACGGACTAGTCATTAATTAGAGAGGATTAAAATTTGGTTGCTATAAAAAGAAGTAGCCGGCTGTAATTAACTAGGGAAATAATAATATGGCATGGTTTTTCATATATCTACATCTGCTTAAAACAGACGAAAGAAATGTTTGAAAAGTGATAGAGATTCAAGGGTCAGATAGATTAATAAGATTATAAAAAAAAAAAGTGATACAATAATCCGATATTATGAGTGAACCACAAGACTTTATCAATTAATACCTCACGGATTGCTTGGGTGTGATTTTAATATTGTATCTGTGTTATTACGTTATTGTCCAGTTGCTTCAGTTGGAGCATGTTATAGCTATGCCTACTAATTATATTATGCCAACTGTAAAATGAAAGGATTTGACTTTTTTGTTTTTGCTTGGATCTTTTTTTTTTTTTTTTTTTGGTCTGGCTAATTATAAGCTAGCTAAGAAAAATTAGAGGTTTACGTTAAATCTAAAGTTCAATGTTAAGCGATACGATTTAGTGCCTAAAAATAAGATCAAACTTATGCTCTGGCTGCTTTCGTTATCTCTTCTCTGGCACTTCTCTTTTGAATTAGATTTTCCTTTTTCTTGCTTTAAATGATGCTAAAATAACGGTTTGTTAATTGCCAAGCGTGACGAAGTAAGATAAGATAATTGGTTGATATCTAATACAGTAACAATGATGGGCGGGAGTTGGCTTTTCATTTTTAATTTATGGTATTTTTTTCCTTGTACTGATGAATGTGCTTAAGAGATGGACGAGAATAGATCCTTTTCAATGGTAAAAAATTTCGAGCGTGTTTATTTTGCATCAAAGGAGAAAGTACGGAATAATTTATTTTTTTATTTAATAATGTATTTACTTCTAAAATTAGTAATAAAAATTTAGTGGGCTTCACACAATATGAGAATGAGAAAAGAGAATATCAATCTTTACACACCGCTTAATATTTATTCTTTATTAAAGAAAATGAATGCTAAATTTACTTATCTACCCTTAATAAATTACTAATTTAATTACGTAAAAGAACATTTTAGTGAGTACATTCATGAAATTGTTATTCCTAATTTAAGTAAACATAAAAAAGGGAATGAATTTGTTTTCTATTACATCATCTAATAATGAAGTAAACACATGAATGAATGACCCTTAATTTTATTACTTTATTTCTATTTTTAATCTCATTATTTTTTCTATTACATTACTTTTTCCATTACATTCCTTTATGTTTTAGTAAATGCGCCCATCCTTTAAATTCTAATATTAAGGTGTTTGACATTGGAGTTAAGTCAGATTTCTGAATGCTTTCTATTATTGGTCGAACATCAGACATGATTAGCTTGATAAAATCATGTGTTTGTTCTTTAATTACTTTTGTTGTTAAAAAAATGCATAATTTAATATTCAAATGAGCTTATATTGGGCTTCGGCCTACATTGGGCTTAGATAGCTAATGATCCAACTGTCATTTTGGGCTACACAGCAGCCAGTCCAAAGTTGACCAGCAGTGTCCAGTTATGATTGATAATTTGATGGTCAAATTACACTTGTCTTGGCCTTCTAATCAAATATCCTCTAAATTTTAAAAATAATAAATTTTTTTCTGAAGAAAGATTATGATAATTTCATGGTATTATCTAAGTTAGCTAGCTTGTCATTATTAGATAAAAAGTCATTGTTTATATATCTTTTTTGAATATTAAGTAGGTGTGGCAATCGTTTAATCAGTATCGATTCTGTAATTAAACTCTCGAAGAAAGATTATGATAATTTCATGGTATTATCTAAGTTAGCTAGCTTGTCATTATTAGATAAAAAGTCATTGTTTATATATCTTTTTTGAATATTAAGTAGGTGTGGCAATCGTTTAATCAGTATCGATTCTGTAATTAAACTCCTGCAATTGACTAATAAGATAGGCACCGAATTATATGAATAACTTTTTCTTTGGAGGTTCTAGATCACCCTTGATCAAGTGCCAGATAAGTTTAAAATCTCTTTTTCATTTATTTTATATATATAAGTAATTTTAATTTGAATAAAAAATTAATTCACTATTTAATTAGGATTGTTAAAAGTCTCCGCTCAAATTTTTTTTTTTTTTTAAAAAAGAAAAGAAAAGAAAAGAAAAGAGAGTTACTGCTTAAACTTTAAAGTAATGCTAAATTATTCGACTATATATGACCATGAATAATGTAGGAGTATCAATGTGCAAATGTTTAGAAAAATGATAAACGCAAAAAATATGACCACACAAACATGTAATTTTCCACTGTTGAAATGCTTAGCAGCTCTATAAGAAGATTTTACGTAAAATATAGTTTGCAGAAACTCACAGTTTTTCCCCCTTTAAACTTAGACCACGAACATAAGCGTAATTATAATGTATGTATTATGCTGTGTATTTATACATACATATATATGCATATATATACGAATATATGTATCTTTATGTATGTATGTACGTACCTGAATGGTGAGATGCCGCCCGACAAAGTCGGAAGCCAAAACAGTCATGGTAGGAGATTCAAATATATCCCCACTTTCGCTCCATGTTATGACAGTCTCCGAAGCTTTTGTGCCACTTAGGGTTATGAAAGGCTTATCAGCAGGCACAAAAACCTTCTCTTTGTAGATTCCGGGCTTCACCAATATAAACACAAGTTCCTTGTTGTTTGCAGGAACTGCGTCAATGGCGTCTTGTATCTTCTTGTAATCACCCTTCCCGGACTGGTCAACTCTCAACAGAACCGCCGACGATTTGGTCGTCGAGTTCGTAACCGAGAGAGATACAGCAGTGCCACAGGCAGACAAGGCTAAAACAAAGAAAAATATCACTTCCGCAAAAGAGTAATTATTACCACTAAACGCCATATTTCGTAGTAATATTGTTGGCAAAAGAGCACGAGAGAGTACTAATTAAGTACAATAATGACCTATCTTATTATATGGAATTAGTAGCTGATAATATGAGATTATGCAAAAGAAAAATGAAGGAATGTTTGTTTTGTGTGTTCCAATGGCCAAGGTGTTTGCTGATTTTTATAAGGCCATTCTATATGATTGTCATTTGAAGAAGGAGCCGTTTTCTTGATGATCAATTTCACGAAAACGTGTGGCCAACAAGTACGGACTAGTCATTAATTAGAGAGGATTAAAATTTGGTTGCTATAAAAAGAAGTAGCCGGCTGTAATTAACTAGGGAAATAATAATATGGCATGGTTTTTCATATATCTACATCTGCTTAAAACAGACGAAAGAAATGTTTGAAAAGTGATAGAGATTCAAGGGTCAGATAGATTAATAAGATTATAAAAAAAAAAAGTGATACAATAATCCGATATTATGAGTGAACCACAAGACTTTATCAATTAATACCTCACGGATTGCTTGGGTGTGATTTTAATATTGTATCTGTGTTATTACGTTATTGTCCAGTTGCTTCAGTTGGAGCATGTTATAGCTATGCCTACTAATTATATTATGCCAACTGTAAAATGAAAGGATTTGACTTTTTTGTTTTTGCTTGGATCTTTTTTTTTTTTTTTTTTTGGTCTGGCTAATTATAAGCTAGCTAAGAAAAATTAGAGGTTTACGTTAAATCTAAAGTTCAATGTTAAGCGATACGATTTAGTGCCTAAAAATAAGATCAAACTTATGCTCTGGCTGCTTTCGTTATCTCTTCTCTGGCACTTCTCTTTTGAATTAGATTTTCCTTTTTCTTGCTTTAAATGATGCTAAAATAACGGTTTGTTAATTGCCAAGCGTGACGAAGTAAGATAAGATAATTGGTTGATATCTAATACAGTAACAATGATGGGCGGGAGTTGGCTTTTCATTTTTAATTTATGGTATTTTTTTCCTTGTACTGATGAATGTGCTTAAGAGATGGACGAGAATAGATCCTTTTCAATGGTAAAAAATTTCGAGCGTGTTTATTTTGCATCAAAGGAGAAAGTACGGAATAATTTATTTTTTTATTTAATAATGTATTTACTTCTAAAATTAGTAATAAAAATTTAGTGGGCTTCACACAATATGAGAATGAGAAAAGAGAATATCAATCTTTACACACCGCTTAATATTTATTCTTTATTAAAGAAAATGAATGCTAAATTTACTTATCTACCCTTAATAAATTACTAATTTAATTACGTAAAAGAACATTTTAGTGAGTACATTCATGAAATTGTTATTCCTAATTTAAGTAAACATAAAAAAGGGAATGAATTTGTTTTCTATTACATCATCTAATAATGAAGTAAACACATGAATGAATGACCCTTAATTTTATTACTTTATTTCTATTTTTAATCTCATTATTTTTTCTATTACATTACTTTTTCCATTACATTCCTTTATGTTTTAGTAAATGCGCCCATCCTTTAAATTCTAATATTAAGGTGTTTGACATTGGAGTTAAGTCAGATTTCTGAATGCTTTCTATTATTGGTCGAACATCAGACATGATTAGCTTGATAAAATCATGTGTTTGTTCTTTAATTACTTTTGTTGTTAAAAAAATGCATAATTTAATATTCAAATGAGCTTATATTGGGCTTCGGCCTACATTGGGCTTAGATAGCTAATGATCCAACTGTCATTTTGGGCTACACAGCAGCCAGTCCAAAGTTGACCAGCAGTGTCCAGTTATGATTGATAATTTGATGGTCAAATTACACTTGTCTTGGCCTTCTAATCAAATATCCTCTAAATTTTAAAAATAATAAATTTTTTTCTTGAATAATTCATTGTTAGTATGTTATATTTGTACTGTTTAGATAAATTTTAAACGTGAAGTAACTCGTAAAAATCACGACATTTAAGTTTTGTTGTATTATGAAATGATGAGTTTACGAAACCCAGATATACAAAAATTAAAATTAAAATTCCCATTTTTTCTCTTTTATTTCATCTGATTTTACATGACTTCGCACTCCATTCCCTCGCCGGAGGTGGATCGTGCGGGTGGGGTCGGTGGCTGCAGATCTGGGCTCGCCGGAGGTGGATCGCGCGGGGGTGGGGTTCGCCAGGGCTGGGGTCACGCGAGGACTGAAGATCGGACTCAACAGTGCAGATCAGAATCAATCTCCTCTGTCGTCGCTGCTCTCCTGAAATTTTCCTGACAATAAACCAGAGATCTCGGTTGTTTAGTCGTAGATTATTGCTCTAATCATTAAGTCGATGACCAAAGGCAATAAGAGAAGGGCTTGGTGATTAGACGATATTGTTTCAAAGAAGCCTTTTGGGTTTGATCTTCGAAATTGATGTGTTTGGGATATTGATGATAGATTTTTACTTTTTTATTTTGTTATTACAGTGAGAAGAAGAAAAAGTGATGAAGTGCATGAGTAATGGGTTTAGAGAATTTTTAAATTTATACGGGGCCGTCCGGTAACTCTTTTTTTATTTAAAAATTAAAAAAAAATAATTTGAATTATAATTTTATTTAAATATATATATTTTTAAGTTTAAATTTGAGTTTAAGATTGAAATTTAAGTTGGCCCGTTTAGTTCGTTGCTTTGAGTTTTTAATTCGAGTTGAGATGTGACTTTATGTGAGAGCTTTTTACTGTAGCAAAAAAGTTAGATGTGATTGTTTGTGAGAGCTTTTTACTGTAGAAAAACTCGAATTCTAAACTCGAATCAGCGAAATGAACGGGGCCGTGTGTTCGGCTGCTTAAAAAACTTAAAAAAGACAATTCGAGTTTTAATTTTATTCAAGTTCATATTTTTTTAAGTTTAAACTCGAGTTTGAGACTAAAACTTGAGTTCAAGTGTCCCTTTTAACTTGAGTTCAAAATCTCAAACTCAAATTAATGAACAATATTTTTTTATATTTTTAAAAATGCTATAACTTTTTCGTTTTAATTTTGATTGAGATAATTTTTTTTCTATGCGTTGACAATGAAAAAACGAATAAAACTCCACCCATATACCCTATTAAAATTTTTCATCAGCATTAAGTTTTTATTAAAATACTATCTAAATACAAATTCAAGTTTTGACTCACTCAAACACAAACTCAAAAAGATTTTTATCTCAAACCATAACTTAAATGTAAACAACCAAACAAAAATTTAAGTTATAACTTCAACTCAAATTATAACTCAAACTTAACCTAAAATCTACACTCAAATCACCTAATCTAAAAATGATAAAAGAACAGCCCCTGTGTTCTCCAGAATCATAAAAAAGAAAAGAGAGAGAGCAATTCCATCATCACTAACAACTTGTCTTAGCATCGTCAGGCAATTAGCTTTGGGGGTGGAAGCAATTCATAGCCACAAACCTTCTCTTACTTTCTGACTTCTTATATACATGCCCAAAAACTTGAAAAAAAAATCCCTAACCTTGGATCTCTGCAACCAAACTATATATATTCCACCAAGATCAACAAACAAAAAACCCATATTATGAAAAAAAAAAGAAGACGAAAACCCAAAGTTGATTTGATTTTCCTCCACCATTATCCATGTTTGTATTTTATTTTTTTAATATTATGTTTTTTATTTTAAGCATTGAAAAATACTTATACCTACTAAAATTTTATTCATGAAAAAATTATTAGATTACCCTTAAAATGAGAGTCATATGTTACTAACGTGATACTTAATGTTTAAAATTTAATTGAATAAACGAAAAAATAAGATACGTGGCGAATTGTTTAGAAAAAAAAATTATTATTTTTAAATTTTAGAAGGTATTTTGTTATAAGACCAATAGTTTAAGGAGAACAGTATAATTTGTCCTAATTTGATTCATTGACTAATGGGGACAAGAAAAAAAAAAGAAAGTACAACCTGTAAATACATAGAAAATATAAATGCTATCCATAATGTGTATAATGGTGGTAGTATTAGTTGCGGCAAGCAATTCTTTAATACTTTTTCATGGCAACAGCAATACGAACCCACAAATTGGGCCCCACTTACCAATTTCACGAGCTTTGGTGTGTGGTAATATGCAAAGATCTTTTTTTTCTTCCCCGCTATTTGTTGGGTTCATGATGGACTCATAGAAGTCAGGATCTGAACAAGCACACGCCAAAGGCTAATCCAATATGGGGGCCATCATCAATAAAATGGACATCCTGTCACGCAGTCATGAATTGAGCCAATCGAAAAACATCAAAAATGTATTTAAACGACACATGAAATGGGTGCAAATGCAACCAAGTAGAAGAGTGCCACTTACCAGTGCCTACCAAAATGGCTTATCATAATTTCATGCCATCATTTATTTGCTTTTAAGTGGGGTCAACCGATCAATTTTTTTGCACCCATAGCCTATAGATGTGAGAAAATTGGAGCTGTTTTACACGTCACAATTTTCTTAATTTTTCTTGGATATCTGGAATATATAGTGATATGATCAGTTCATTGCTTAATTTATTCATATATATATTTTTTTGTTATTCATTATTGAGACGAATAATAGATTTCATGAAAGCTTCGTAATTTATTAGTGGTAGGTAGTTGCTTCTGGAGATTGTATGTACACTTTAGTTTGAATCTACTTGTGCAGGAACTCTTTGTGAAATGATGAGGAATTGCGGATGATGTTTATCCTTATCATACTAGTAGTAGAATAACCATTATACCTTTTTTCAACAAATTTGGAAGTTAATAAGTGTAAGGTATTTTAACCTCCGTCAGTCAACACTTAAATAATCAAAGACTCATTACAAAAATCAAAATATGTGTTTTAGACGAAACACTTGAATAGTAAATATAATATTACTTGTAAGGGTCATATTTGAGAAA
This sequence comes from Morus notabilis, assembly GCF_000414095.1. Lineage (NCBI taxonomy): Eukaryota > Viridiplantae > Streptophyta > Magnoliopsida > Rosales > Moraceae > Morus > Morus notabilis. The sequence continues at coordinate 127,550 of NW_010363279.1, forward strand.
AATAATATTTTAGAATGCTGCACGAAAATGTCTAAAGTAGAGACATAGGAAAAATGTCTTAATGGAAAAGAAATTTAGGGAAATGAATCTGATGAGCAACATTTAAACAAAAGTGAGGTCATCCGCACTTCTAAATATAGAAGATTAGTAAATATTGATACCATTGTTCGAGCGATGTGACTAATTAATTATATTTGGACCCTGTTATACGGCTCCGCATTTACGACTGCATATAGAGAGAAGGAACGAGTCTCATTGTCCGGACCCACTTGCTATATACAGCTACATAAATACTTGACAGTCTTAAGTGGAGTTAACTCGAACGCAACTAAAAAAGCTTCTTTTGATTATATTTACTTGTACAAAAGAATTTAAATTACCGAAACTTTATTGGAATGTTGGTATTATAATTATGTCGTTTAATCTTCTATGAATTTCTTTTTATTTTTCCTTTTTTTGGTAGGAATTTTAGAATTTCTTCATATTATTAATGTTATTACCATTACTATTATTATTTTAATTATTAGAAGTTTCACCAACCAAGTTATTAACAATGAAAAAAAATAGTTTAAGAGTTCGTTTCATAGTTTCAAATTAGTGATTTTGATTCTGTATTTAAATTTTGTGAGAACTCATTAGCGGGACTTTTTAATTCAAAATTTTTGTAACAAAAAACACTATACCAGAATTAAAATTATGAGTTTGAACCCATAAACTAAACGAGTTCTAAGATTTTCTATAAAAAAAAAATAAAAAAGGAGAAAAAACAAGCTGGCATTTGCTCTAAACGTTACATGCAAGAAACCATTCTTAAAGTATGAGGAGGAGCAGGGGTATGGGCGCCTAAGTGATGATGCCTTGCATGACCCCAAAGCTTATCCTCGTTGAACTTCTAAGAATTTTACTTTATTTTCTATCACTATTTATTATATATATATATATTTATATATTGTGTTTTATAAATGAAGATGCCAATCAATTCCATATAAATAATGACATATTAATCAAAGCATTGTTATAAATCCCATCGAGGCATACATTGGAATAGGGCTCCACCTCACATTTCACGTCTGTCTCCCTCAAATACTATACATTTTTTTTTTCTCTTTGTTTTCCATCTTTAGCTTGGAATTGCCTATTTTGTCTTCAAACGTTCTAGCTAGCTATGTGTGTGTATTGCCCATAACAAGAAAATCCCACTTTTTTTTTAATTTCTTTTTTAAAATATATTCGTATGATGCAACTTGCTTGTGGACAATAAGCACCTAACTTTGGTTTGGTCCTGTGCATAACTAATTTTTTCTTTATTGTTTTTTGAATCTATGAAAATGTCTGATAGTCGCTATCCAAGATTGACATAATATTATAAATTACTGGGTTTTTGTCGTTTGAGACAAAGAACTCGTTGATTTAACTAACTATTTACATATAGTTAGTTTTATAGGATGCTGATTATATATATATATATATATATATATGGAACTGAATTAACTCGAGTGATTAAGAATGCATGCCCTTTTGCAGACAAAATTTATAGCATATGGCTGAATAGCTTTTAGTGATTTTGTTAATATGAATGACCACATTATAAAGCGATCAAGTCACTCTTAAGATTATGATTTCAATCAAATTGAAATGGTACATAGGTCTGGGCTATTCTGAGCGGTACTGGATCCACTCATGTGCACGAAAATCTTGAATCTTTCTGGATCATATTTCAACTTTTAATAAACCAAGGGATTAATTTTCACTTTACATGTATATATAAGGGAGAAAGAGAAAAATTGGTCAAGATTTGAGATGAATTAAAATTAATAGGTCAATAGTTTACATAAGTTAATAAATATATCAAATTACTATTTTTGTCCATAACGTGTCTGGTTATGAACCATAACTTGACAAGTTATTGTCCATAATTCACGATTTTTGTCCATAACTTGTCTGGCTATGAACCATAACTTGACAAGTTTGTCCATAACTTATCTGGTTATGAACCATAACTTAACAAGTTATGACCTATTAATTTCTATAACTAAAAATTGACCTATATACTTTTTTAAACTTTTCATATTGGCATATTTTATACAATTTCTGTATATATAATTTGGTGCGCTAGATGGTGAGTCATATGCATGATTGGACCCTAGTATTTGGACCATTTTGTTTGGAAAAAACATTTTGGTTCATGGATTAAAATAATGAGATTAGAATTATTTTTGATTTACGTGTATTTTTTGTGAGAGAAAACACTGTAGCGAACCATGAATCATGATTCGAATTAGGGTACGAATCCCCTTACCAAACATCACATTAGGAATCGGGAAACAGGAGTACCGAACGGTATTATATCTGCACATTGCTACAGAAAAACCTTGATCTCATCCCTAATAAATTTCTAATTACTCGTGCCTACCTAATTAATGACGTACATATGAAAAATGCTTGCACGCGTTACAATAAAAAGTGGTACAAGTCCAATATTACGAGACTTACTGACGCAACAGAATGGAAAAGATTTTACTGGTCTAACTCAGACAGAGAATCTCTAAATCTACCTAAAAAAACCTTATAAAGAGAAAATCTTCAAATTAAAGAGAAAACACTCAGGCTCCGTATTCAATATATATTATCAAGTCTTTTAATACAATAATTAAGTGGTTATTTATAATCCACTTACAAAACCATAACAAAATACAAACAAATATAAATGATAAACTAGTAACAAAAATAAACTATAATAAAAAGCTATAACAAATGATAATAAAATATAAAAAATGACTATTATTACTCAAATCTCTCAACATCAGTTCACGCCGTCTATAAAAAAGATCTCGACATCGAGTTCGGTACAAGTACTTGGAGATGAACCAATCGAAAAGTCAACAAAAAGAGACTCCTTTTGGTCTTGTAGGAATGATAGACTCCAACCGAGAAATCCTTCCAAAGCTCGTCCCAAATCCATAGCAGCACCAAAGTAATCCTCTAATAGAACACCGAAAATGATCAAGTTATTTGCCATTAACGGTGCCTCACCTTTGATCTTGAAAGCACTCAATGCACTAGTGACGTATGAATGTAAAATGGGTCAATATTGCTAAGAAACCCATCAAGATCTTTCTTCAATTCAAGCTCACCCACAACAAAGCCATCTTTCTTCAAATTAAGCTCATCCACAACTAAGCCCTCAACAATCATCTCTTGCTCCTCTTTAGACCTTTCTTCAAAAGTGCTCTCGCTAAGGAGATCACATTCAATCTTTGTTGCTAAATTATTAGCATTGGACAAATTAAGCACCATCAATATAGAGATTTCTTCTCGAATTTTTTTCTTTAATCCGCTAAGAAATCTAATACTACGTTGAGTCTCAAGTTCACCAACATCTAGCATCATACTTAGCTTTTGGAACTCATCACCATATTCGATTACCGATCGGTTCCCTTGCTCACAATTGCGGTATTGTTGGAATAGAATTGGATCTAAGGGAGTTGAGAAAAATTGCTCACACAAGAGTTGTTTCATCATTGCCCAATTTTATACCAAACTCTTTCTCTCTTTCTTTCTTTGGTGAACTAATCGACTCCAACGAGCTTGAGCACGTCCCTTTAATTTAGAAACTACCAATTTAACTTGTTTTCCTTCTTCCACATTCATATTATCAAAATAATGATCCATATATTGCATCCAATCAAAAGAAATAATCTATAGGGTCACATTTGCCATAAAAAAAAATGGAATCTCCAAAGTAGTATTTTCTGTTTGGGCAAAATTTTCTTCAGTTTGTGTGCTTTAGGAGCTACTAAAGGGCTGACTTGGGTTCAATTGATTTAGGGGAGAAAGAGAGAAATATGCTAAAAATTTGAGATGAATTAAAATTAATAGGCCAATAGCTTATCTAAGTTAATAAATAGGTCAAATTACTGTTTTCGTTTATAACTTGTCTGGTTATGAATAATAACTTGACAAGTTATTGTCCATAATTCACGGTTTTTGTCCATAACTTGTCTGGCTATGAACCATAACTTGACAAATTTATCTATAACTTATCTAGTTATAAATCATAACTTAACAAGTTATAACTTATTAATTTCTATAACTAAAAGTTGGCCTATATACTTTCTTAAACTTTTTATATTCGCATATTTCCTACTATTTCCGTTGATTTACCTGATATTCAGAGCCCATGAGAAGATAATGTTGTCGTTTCTTACCCTTTCCTTGAGACAAGCTTTGTCGTTTGTTTTCTGATTTGAGCTCATTAACTTGTTTGACTTAACACTCTGGATTGGGCCTTGGGCTAAGGTTGCTTTGTCGGACCCATGTAGTTGAGCTTGCACTGCAAATCATGGGGAAGAAATCATCCTCGAACAGAGATCAACGCCGCCACAATGGTTGTCTTCTCCATGAGCTCCACCATTACCGAGCTTGCTCCGGCGCTGACCGGCCCCAGACCCCGGGAACGACGGCGAAGGTGTTGCCGGAAGCTTCGATGGAAACGGATTTGCGCTGCCATTGTTCGTCAGTTCGCCACGACGGATGCGAACTTCGCCACCACAGTTTTGAGGGTCGACGCTGCCGCGGAGCTCACTCCGGTCGTGATTGGTTCCACACCTGGACGACGACAGAATTACCCTCAGAGACTTCAACGGAGAAGAACATGATTGCGGTGAAAGCTTGGGCTCTTGTGCAGATCGTCTGGTCGGAGACGAAAGTCGCGGATGTTGACTTTCATAGAAATTCCAAGTCTCGTCGACGTTGGAAAAGGAGGAATGGTGTCGCGACGAAGGCCAGTTGCTTGGTCCAGATCTCTGGTGTTTCAATTTCATGGCCGATTATGTTTGCTGAGATTGGGTTTGGGCGTGTTGATGGTTTGTGTTGTGTTGCTTGTGGCGGAGATGATGATTAGCAGGGTCATGGTGGGGATTTTGGTGATGGTGATAATAATGGTGGTGGTGGTGGCGGCGGTGTGAAGAGAATAGTGGTGGTGGAGAATAGTCATGGTGGTGAAGTGGTGGAGATCGGTGGCGGTGGTGATAATACGATGAAGGTGGTGTTGGAGAGGGTGAGTGATGGGAATAACGGTGAGATGGTGGTGGAGAGGGCGGCTGTTGGTGGGCACTCCACCGACGAGACCCGCTTCTCCGGTAGTATGAATCTTCACGCTCATCGACGTCAGAGCGGCTCCAATCACCGATCATGGTATCAAGCTCCGGAAAAACCGAGAGCTCTGATACCAACTGACGTAACGGAATGGAGGAGAACTAGATTTTACATTAGACCGAGGATCTCTAACACCTAAAAGAATTCTAAAAGAGAGAATTCCTAAATTGAAGAAAAAATACTCAAGTTTTATATTCAATATCAATTATTAAGTCACTTAATATAATAATTAAGTGACTATTTATAATTCACTCACAAAACTAAAATAAAATACAAACTAATATAAATGATTAACTAATAATAAAATTAAGTTATGTATTCAGAATCATGATTCAGAACTATTTTCGTTTTACGTGTATTTTTTTGAGAAAAAACACTATAGAAAATCATAAATTATGATTTAAAATCAAGAACAAATATAGAAAATAAACGTCCCTGACTGATGCATATGTGTAAAATTAAAAAAAAAAATTAGTGATAACTAATTAAGTTTCTAGACAAGATCCTGGACCGACTTCAATGCATGAATGTAATTGTTACTTACATTCATTGTGAATAAACGATGATTAGACTTTTATATGATATGACTCGCCATATTTGAAGCTTAAACATTTAGACCTGGCGATCTTATCAGAGCCCCAAAAAAGGAAAAAATGATTAAAAAAGAATTGGTTGACAGTAGTACATAATCCTTTATCGCATTCGCATTCAAAAATCTTAGCATTTAGATTTTAGAAACTATTTTTGGTTTGACCATATCCATACGCATATCTTAAAAGTAATAATGATAACAATCTAATTATCATAAATATAAATAAATAGGAATAATTGAACAAGGCCTTAGCGCATGTGAGTAGGCGTTTTTACGGATCGAATTATGCAGATTAAGAGTCAATCCGTAATCCAATCTATTATTGTGAATTGAAAATATCTCAATCTATTATCAATTCGTGAGACTTTTAATTCAATCTAATTTAATATAAAAATAACGGATTTTGCGGATTGAATTATGCAGATTCACGAATAGACTTAAGTTTTTAACCTTGACTCTTTTAACTTATCTCTTTTCTATATTCTTATAAAATTAATAATAAAATTAAACACAAACATAACATTAAAATAGTTTCACAAAATCTAATTCATGACAACACATAATCTAACATAAAATTTAAGTCTTTAACAATAAATTAAAATATGAAATTCAATAAAACAAACTTCAAAAAGTCTTTGAAAATAATTTATATATTTTCTATGTATGTTTTATTTAATAATATATAGAAAAATATGTGTAATATATATAATTCAGATTGACGGATTATGCGGATTGAAAAATACTTAATTTACAATCTAATTCGTAACTCTAGATTGAGAAAATCTCAACCTGTTATGAATATAAAATTCATTTAATTCAATCTAATCCGGCGGTTAGATTGAATTATACGGATTAGACAGATTGATAGATTCGATGAATACCCTATATGCGAGTGTGCATTTTGCAGTCTTGTTGTCTCCCCAATTGATATATAGTCTGTCTAATGTGCACTGATCAGTTTGTCAAGAATTTGCTGTGTTTCTTCCTTTCACATGCGCACCATAAATTCAGTGCTCTTGCTTCACATGCTTCACCCTTTCTTCTTCGCTTCACCATAAATTTGATTAGTATTATACCCAAGAATAGTATATATCTATAAAAAAATCTCTATTTTTAACCGTTATATTTATATTAATAATTATTTATTGTGTATAATTTTTTAACATATTGTGATGTTAATCAAATTTAACATCAATAATGACACCTTACCAAAGACACCAACTCCTTATTTCAAAAAACAAATAATAGATAAAATAAATAACTCACACACACCAAGTAATCCGCAGTTTATAGGAACCATGTCACACTATCATTACATGCCCTGCCGTATGAATGTCCAACCGTTGCTTTAGACTTTTTTTTTTCTTTCTTTTTTTCCCTTAGAAAACTTATAATTGCGGGTAAATATATAAAAACGGTTAGAAATAGTGTTTTAAAAAATAAGATGTAATATGATATTTATTATTAGTTTAATAAAAGAGTTTATTCATTATTTTATATGCATATATTATTAAATATTTTATGAATATAACTAAAAATTCTATGATTATTTATGTGATTTTAAATACTATATATAAGTATTATATGTAAGAGGATAATATTAAAAGATAATAATTAAAATGATATTCATAATAAATTTAATTTAAGTTCAGAATTTTTAATTAAAACATTACTAATACATATTATTCTCATTCAGAATGGAACGGTGTTATCCGCACTATTAATATAGAGAGATATTGAATGAGTGTATTACGCATAATAAGATTATGTGGAACATGGACATAGACACAATATGAATTTCTGATAATTTCTGTTAAGTATAGAAATTCTAATTGAGTATACCGATTGTCATATATATAATGATCTTAATCTTGTGTTATTCACAAAATCCTATTTATGGAATTATGTCTTTTGATTTACTCGATACAGATTCTGAGATCCTGAATCCTATTCCTTATATTTTGGAGACATGATGAAGTGAGTAGCCGGGAATGTTATTATACGAGATGGAATACATTCCTTCTTGAGAAATAAGTAGATAAATAATTCTCTTGAGGGTTGATTCGGTACTTAGACTAGTAGGAGTTCTGGTTCATGAATTTGTTTTATGAATCACTGTCAATTAGAGAATCAATGATACTCATTGATAAATATGTAATTAAAGAGGTTAGCGGATTTCACCTAACTCTAATTATGAGTTATTTATGGAGGATTAATCTATATGTAATGACTATATCAAATGAACACTTCATAGTTTAGAAGTAGTTTATGTCTATAATTACGAAAGTGCAATTTCAAGTTTATAGTGGAGTAACTTTTAGAATTAATAGAATTAATTAGTTAATTAATGAGTTTAATTAATTATTAATTTTATTGGAGCTTGAAATTATAGGTCCATAAGTCCCCGCGTTGTCCTTGTAATCCTACAAGATACTAAGGGCAAAATGAGAATTTTAGAATTCTAAAATAAAATGCTTACGAATAATTAATTATAAATTAAATAATGTGATTATTTAAATTTAAATTTAAATTTTGAAACACACATGTGAAGGTGTTCACATAGTGTGAACGCACAGCATTGTGTGAATCCATCTGAGATTCAGTTGCTTGCTCTCCAAGTTATCCAATTGACTTATTTGATAAGTTGTCCAATTTGAAATTCAAATTGATTTAAGTTTGACTTAAATTAGAATTAGAATTTGAGTCAAAATTGGACTGTAGGATAAATGCATAATTTTGGCCTATTCCCTAGTTGCAATTGCGCCGACCACATGGAGCTCCCTATGGTAGCTAGCCAACATGTGGATAAGAGAGAGTGGATTTTGTTTCAAAATGAAATTATAAGTGGGAGATAATTATCAAGCTTTATCTTTAAGATAAATATTAGACTTCTTATGAGAATCTAACTACTACTCTATAAATAGGAGATTGCAAAAAATTAGAGAACAATTTTTACACTCTCCTAGCATAGGTGGCTGAATTATAGTGTGTGTGGAAAGGAAAATTTTTCTCCCAAATTCCACGTCGTGCATGTCTTGGTGTTCGTAGAAAATTTGAGTGTTTATTTATTAATCCTGTTTTGTTTCAGGTGTGCCCACACACAAGTCTTCATAGATTCAAGAAATTGATGAGGAAGATTCTGATGTTCTAAACTAGCTTAGAGCAAGGAACGTTCGTGGTCAAAGAACTCAAGTTATCGACCTAATCGTTCGATAGATAATTAATTTGATTAATTAATTCGTGCATAAATTAATGTAATCTATAGTGTATCTCAAAGTTTTTAAAAAATTTTTGTTATACACAATTTGTTAGTTACACGCTTTTGAATCCAAAATCGTTTTAGAAATTAACGAGAAGCACATAAAATTTTATATTCGCATGGGTATCTTTGTTTTTGTCTCCTTTTTCTTATATCATTTTTTTTTCGTTCATGTCATTTTTTTCGCAAACATGAACATTTAAACAAATAACACGCCAGGTGTTAAAATTTATGAAGACAAAAAAATAAGATACAAGATTCGGATATTTTTTTGTTATGTTTAGATAATTAAGGCCCATTTAGTTCATAAATTTAAACTAGTTATTTTAATTTTGTATTTAAATTTTGTGAGAGAATCTATTAAAAAAAATGACGTTTGGTTCATGGATTCAGAACCACGATTCAGAATCATTCTCATTTTACGTGTGTTTTTTGTGAGAAAATACTGTACCGAACCACGAATCATGATTCGAATTATGACACGAATCTCCCTTCCAAACGTCCCTTAAGTTATTTTGCATTTATAAATATTTGACCATACACGTGTCTCTTGTCTAGTCCTCCACGTAAGTCACCAGGAAAATCCACTGCTCCCACGTGCCAAGGATTTGTGTTGGAGTTGTGGACTGGAAAACGGACTTGGTGTTGCAGCAGAAGCACGTAAAGGAGAGATCGTTGGTCCATCTTTTTGTTGGCTCGGCCTTTAGCCATTTGTCTTTACCTCTTCGCCAAACAATGGGGTCTCTTAATATTAATAAATAAGAATGCTCCATGTAGCTTTTAGTTCCATTAAGTTAACATTACATATGTTGTCCAATAGTTATATGATTGAGTAAGGTGTGGTCTATTCGATGAGGGTTTTTTTCTTTTTTTCCTTACCTTTTCAGCCATACAATTTCGAGAGTCGTTGGTTCGAAAATGTGTGTTTTTCTTAACATTATTATTGGGAAAACTATAGTCATTGGTGATATATATAGATTACTACCTATATGATGTGATGATAAAATCAAATAATTATACGATCAAAATCAATATAACTTGATATCAGGTTAGAGCCGCACATTTTAGTCCTAATAAACGAGCCGACCTGAGACTTGAGACTGTTGGTCAGGTCACGGCCCAACTCAGCCCTTTTAAGTGTTTAGACCGAGCCAGCCCTAACCCTCAGACTGGGTCGGATTTAGGTTTCAAGCCGAAACTTTCTTCGGGCCAGATCAGGCATCTTTTTTAAAATTTTTCTTAAAAATATCTTGTAAATTTCAGATTGGATCCGTTCAGACTTTAGGGTCAAACCGGGCCAACCCTTATCCTTTTAGAGAATCCGGCCTAGCCTGATAAAAATGATGGGTCTACCCCGCTTGAAATTCCCATTCAAGCTGTTGAGTTCGGCTTCAGGCGGCCTAAACTTTTACCTCTATCTCATGTTAGTATGCAACAACCTAAATTTACTAATAATAATAATTGTCATATCACCAATAATAAAAAATTGGTTCATATTCCTTTTATTAGTTTTAGAATATTATTTGTCTCAGTGGAACTCAAACAATATCAATAATTTATTATGTAACGTCATTAAAATTTGAAATGCTTTTTAAGAATTGTCTTAAGTCTGACGATCAAACCAATTAGGCACAATAACTTTTTATGTTCGCTTATGTAGTGCAGCATTATTCGTAACAATCAATAAATATAGTACAACACATGTAACATTTAGCGTTGCACGAGTATAACAAAAAAAAATACGTATGAACTTACTGTTGGGATTGGTGTCCTTAAGAATGAGATGTGACAAGGATATTTTATTATTTTATTAATAAAATAGTTTATTCATTATTTATGTGAATGTATTATTGAATACTTTATGAATATCATAGAAAATTTCGTTATGTAACCTTGAATATTGTATATAAGTGTTATATATGAGAGGATAATATCTAAGGATAATAATTGAAACGATATTCGTAATGAATTTAATTAAAGTTTCAGAATCTTTAATTAAAACATTAGCAATACATGTCATTCCCATTAAGAATGGAATGGTGTTATCCGCATCATTAATATAGAGGGATATTGAATGAGTGTATTATGCATAATGAGATTATGTAGAACTGAGATACATATACAATTTGATTTTCTAATAATTTCTGTTAAGCATAGAAAATCAAATTTGACTCTACCGGTGGTCATATATAGAATGATCTTAATCTCGAGTTGTTAGTAGACTCATATTTATGGATTTGTGTTCTTTGACTTACTCGGTACAGATTTTGAGATCGTAAATCCTATTCCTTGTATCTTGGGAACATGATGAAATGGAAAGCCGGGAATGCTAATATACAAGATGGAATCCATTGATTCTTCTTTGAAGAAGTAAATAAATAATTCCCTTGAAGGTTGATTCGGTACTTGAATAACTAAAGAGCTCATATTCATGAATGTGTTTTATGAATATACTATTAATTAGAGAATCAATGGTACTCAAGGATGAATATGTAATTAGAGAGGTTAACGGATTTTACTTAACTCTAATTATGAATTATTTATGAAGGATCGATCTATATGTAGTGACTATATTGAAGATCGATCTATATGTAGTGACTATATTAAATGGACACTTCAAGTTCTTAGAAGTAAATTACATTTATAATTTCGAGAGTGCAATTCAAAGTTTTTAGTGGAGTAACTTTTAAAATTGATAGAATTAATAAATTAATTAAAGAGTTTAAAAAATTATTATTTTTATTAGAGCTCAGAATTATAGGTTCATAAGTCCCCCTATCATCTTTGTATTATTTACAAGACAAGATGAATTATTAGGATTTTATTTCACTCGCGAATAATTAATTGAGAATAATTATATATTAAATAATGTGATTATTTAATTATTTTGTCACACACTGTGGTGGAACCACAGGGGGAGTGTGACACAGGAAAAATTCCACTGGGATTTAGTTACTTGCTCTCCAAGTAATTTGGTTTGCTTGTTCCACAAGTTTTTCAAATTATATTCAAAAAGGAAAGTAAGGTGTTACTTTATTTGAAATTAAATTTGAGCTAAAATTGGAAATTGGAGAAAGCAAGAATTTTTCTCTCTCTTTCCTTGATATGGCTGGCCCCTATAAGCAAAGAGGTAAAGAAAGTATGTTTCCTAAATCAAAAGGGAAAGGAAAACTTGTTTCTAAAAGAAAAATAGAAACTGTATTTTAATGAGATTAAAATATAATAGTTACCAACTTCTTATTTGCTTTGTTTACAAGCAAAGGCTTTTTCGAATGTTCTATAAATATGAGACAATAGGAATTGAAGAGGTTGATTTTTCCCCTAATTTTCTTTATCTTGGCCGAATTCCCTAAGAGAGAAAAAGAGAAGAAAAGTTCATCCAATTTTCTCAATTCTTTCACATACATGCGTTAATAGTGAAAGAATACAAAATTAGCGAGTGATTGTTCCGATAGTTTATACCTCGAGCCCACACTCATCGTCTTGCGATAACAAGGAGTAGACGAGGATGGCTTAGGTATTCTAAGAAAGCTTTGGAGCGAGGATCGTTCGTTGGCCAAGGAATTTCAAGTTATCGTCCTAATCGTCGACAATGTATTTATTATCTATTCTTATAAATCAATAAGATTAATTTATTATTGTATAAATTGATATAATCTAAAGCGTGTACAAAAGGTTTTGTGAAAATTTTTTGTTATACACGATCCACACTACCACACTTCTGGATTGAAAAATGTTTCGAAAACCAACACGTACAATGTTATACACACACACACACACACACACATATATATATAAATTACATTTCTCAGACTGTATGACTGCCATCTTAATGTGCGTGTTTGGAACCATTTTTAAAAATGGTTTTCACATATTTCGAGAAGAAAAAAATAAAAATGAAAATGAAACGACGTTTGTTTAGCAAATGTTTTGAAAATGAAAACGAAAACAGTGAGAATGGTTTTTGTGAAGGAATTAGAAAATGGTTGAAAGTTGTTTTCACTTGTTTGTTTTCATTTTTTAGTACTTATCAATAATATAATAATATATTAATTAATAAACACGATTTCATTTTTTATTATACTCAAAACAATCTCTTAAAAAATCAACCAAACACAATTTCAAAATCGGTCACAGAATGATCCTCAAAACAATCTCATTTTTGCTTTTTATTGAAAATAAAATCATTTTAGAACCAATTCCAAACGCATGTAATATTTTTCTTGTTTTTTTACACGAAACGTTTGGTTCATGGATTAGAATAATGAGATCAGAACAATTTTCAATTTACGTGTATTTTTTGTGAGAGAAAACATTGTAGCGAACCATGAAGCATGATTCAAACCATGGTATGAATTTCCTTACCAAACGTTTATTAAGTTTTTCACATTTTAATTTTTGAGTTCAATGACGTGACATAATATTGTTACTTAGATTTTGTTTGAGATATCAAAAATTGAACATTTAATCTAAATCCGTCTAAATATATGAAAATAGTTAGACAACTAAATCTCATATTCGCTTGTGACAACTGTTGTGAGGAGTAATTCCTGAAAAATGACAATCGTTTGGTCATTCAAGAACTTACCAAAACGCGGTGTAGCATTTAGAAGGACCTCTCATATTGTGACACGTGGAGAGACAATAGTTCATGGAGAGAATTCTAGAATATCTTCAGACCTCATTTTCTTCAGACGAGACATTTAAGATCGAGATTATTCTTTTAGGGTTACTCAGAGAAAGAGGGCTAGAGAGAGAAAGAGGCAAGGAGAGTACTCTTGTATATTGTACTGTGAGAGAAACACGTTTCTGTAAATTGAGAGATCTGAGAGATAATGTTTAGGAGCTGAGAAAATCTGGGTAAAGGGGTTTCTTTGCTCACTGGGTGTTTTCTCTGGATAACACTAGTTTGAGATTTCTCTGGGTGTTTCTGGGTCTCTTTTGCTTATTGTAATATCTGAGTGATTCATACGTGAGGGTGTAATCGGTTCTCAATAGTGGAAGGGTTTCTCGCAAGTGAGCCCAACGGGGATGTAGGATTCGTTGAATCCGAACCTCGGTAAATCTTTCTGTGTTCTTTTTTTAAAGCATTCTTATGTGAATGTTTGAGCCAGTGTTAGGTTCTTTCTAACATTGGTATCAGAGCTTTGGTTCAAGGCGAAAATAAAAGGTTAGGGCTTGAAGATCAAGATTCAAGATTCTGAAGAAGTCACCGAAGATCCAAGGCAAACATGGTCTCGATGATGTTTGAACTCGAAAAGTTCGATGGCTCGGGTGACTTCGGTCTATGGAGAAAGAAATTGAGAGCAATCTTGGTCCAACAGAAGGTTGCTAAAGCCCTCGGGGATATGAAAGATTTTTCTGGCACTGAAGCAGAAAAGGAGGAGATGCAAGAGATCACCTTCTCAACGATCATCCTTTACCTTGCTGACAATGTTTTCAGGCAAGTAAATGAAGAGAATACGGCTGCAAAGGTATGGCTAAAACTTGAGCAACTATTCATGACCAAATCACTAACTAACAAGATCTATGTTAAAGAAAGCCTATTCAGTTTTAGGATGGATACTTCAAAGTCTCTTGAGAAGAACTTAGATGATTTTAATAAAATAGTTATTGATTTGGCCAATATTGGAGAAAAAATAGAAGAAGAAAACCATGCAATTTTACTATTGATCTCTCTTCCAAAAACATTTAAAGATGTTAAGAATGCTATTAAGTATGGAAGGGAGAGTCTTACTTTAGAGGATGTTCTATCAGCCTTAAGGTCTAGAGAATTAGAGCTTAAGTTTGAGTTGTCCTCCAAGAAAGATAGCCATGGAGATGAAGGGCTTTTCTCCAGAGGCAGGCCACAAAAGAGAGATCAGAGCAAGCCCGGTTATAGACAGAACTCAAGATCAAAATCAAGAAATGGTCAAAGAAAATGCTATCACTGTAATAAACCGGGCCACATTAAGAGGTTCTGTAAAGAATGGAAAAGGAAGCTGGCTGAAAAGAAAGCAGGTGAAGGTGATGCTGCAGTTGCAAGCCAAGAAACAGGGTATGAAAGTTCAGAGATGCTGGCTGTTGGAATTAGCCAAAATGAATGAAAGGATACTTGATTCTAAGTGTACATACCGCATGTGTCCCAAGAAAGAGTGGTTCACTGAGTATGAAGGCTGTAATGGTGGCAGGGTCTTGATGGGAAACAACCATTCTTGTTCAGTGGTTGGAGTTGGTTCTGTGGTTGTGAAACTGTCAAATGGAACACAACATATGCTCAAAAATGTCAGGCATATCCCAGAGCTTAGAAGGAACCTTATTTCTCTTGGGGCACTAGATGACTCTGGATATGCTTACAAGGCAGAAGGTGGAATCTTAAAGGTTCTAAGAGGGTCTCTAGTAGTACTTAAAGATAGGAAACATTAGGGGCTGTATGTACTAGAAGGGTATGCAGTAACAGGTTCAACAAGTGCAGTAATTAAAGAGAACTCAGACGCTAACCTATGGCATAAACGTCTTGGGCACGTTAGTGAAAAGGGGCTAAAAGAACTATGTAAACAAGGATTGCTGGGCAAATGCAAGATAAACCAGCTTAACTTCTACGAGTTGTGTGTTCTGGGAAAGTAACACCGACTTAAGTTTGCTGCATCAACATTCAGAGCAAAGTCTCTATTGGACTATGTTCATGCTGACCTCTGGGGGCCAGAATCAACACCAACACATGGTAATGCTAGGTACTTTCTTTCTATTGTTGATGATTATTCTAGGAAGGTGTGGGTTTTTCTATTAAAAACCAAAGATGAATGTTTTACTAAGTTTAAGCATTAAAAAACTTTGGTAGAAAACCAAACTGGCAAGAAAATAAAAGCCCTTAGGACAAATAATGGCATGGAATTTTGTCATGACACCTTTACTGAGTTCTGTAAAGAAAATGGTATCTTAGGACATAGAACGGTCAGAAAGACTCCACAACAAAACGGGGTAGCCGAAAGAATGAATAGAACCCTAATGGAACGTGTTAGGTGTATGCGTTTTGGATCGGGTTTAAGTAAGAAATTATGGGGGAAGTTGTAACTACAACATGTTACCTAATCAATTGGAGCCTTTGTAAACCTATTGACCTTAAAATCCCTGAAGAATGTTGGACTGGAAAACCACCAAACCTAAGTAACCTTAGGGTCTTTGGATGTGCTGCTTATGCACACCAAAGAATCCTAGATAAATAAAATGCATATTTTTAAGCTATCCTGAGGGTGTTAAGGGTTATAGACTATGTGTTCAAGAAGGGCCTCATTTTAAAATAATTAATAGCCGCGATGTAATCTTTAATGAATATGACATGTCTTATTTGAAAAAGGAAAAGGATATTGCTGGCTCTTCCTCACTTGATGCAGGTACAACTTCAAGACAAGACCTCAAAGTTGAGGTGGAACAAATAAGGGAAACCAGACAACAAGATGATGAAGTTGAACCTGAAGATACCCACCACTCCACTGGAGAGCCACAAGCTGCCACAGAGGAAAGCCTTACATAGCACACTCAAGAACCTCCAAAAAACGTGTCAGAATATATGCTGGCTCGAGACAGGGAGAGGAGAACAATAAGACCACTAAAGAGATATGATGGTGGAAACTTAATTGCTTATACACTGAATATGGCTGGAGAAATATGAGCAACATAACCCAAATCATATGAGGAAGCAGTCAACAGCAAACATGCCAACAAATGGTCAGTAGCCATGGAAGAGAAGATGCTTTCCTTGATGAAAAATAATACATGGGTTCTAGTGGACAAGCCAAAGAAACAAAAGGCAGTGGATTGCAAATGGATTTTTAAAATTAAGGAAGGAACCACATCTCAAGAACCCAGGAGGTACAAGGCACGGTTGGTTGCAAAAGGCTTCACTCAAGTTGAGGGGATTGATTACATTCAAGTATTCTCTCCAGTTGTAAAATATAAGACCATAAGGACAATCCTCTCAGCAGTTGCACACAAAGATATGCATCTAGAGCAGATGGACGTAAAGACTGCTTTCTTACATGGCGACCTCATGGAGACAATCTACATGAATCAACCACCGGGTTTTGAGGTAAAAGGTAGTAAACATAAAGTCTATTTGTTGAGAAAATTGTTGTACGGGCTGAAACAATCCCCTAGACAATGGTACAAGCGATTTGATCAACATATGATTAAAGTAGGCTTTATTAGGAGTCAATATGATTCCTGCTTATATTTTAAGGAAACAAATACTGACAATATAGTATATCTTCTACTTTATGTAGATGATATGCTGATTTCCAGTAATAACTTAGCAAAAATTGAAGAGGTCAAGAAAATGCTAAGTGCTGAATTTGATATGAAGGATTTAGGTTATGCAAAGAGAATTTTAGGAATTGATATTAAAAGAGACTGAAAACATAAACTTCTGTATCTGTCTCAGGCAGAGTATTTAAGAAAAGTTGTCCAAAAATTCTCTATGCATCAATCTAAACCTGTTAAAGTACCCTTGGCTGGTCATTTTATACTTTCTGCAAAACAGTCTCCAGAAACAGAAGAAGAAAAGCTTAAAATGGCCAAGATTCCCTATTCTAGTGCTATAGGGTCATTAATGTATGCCATGATTTGTACAAGACCTGATTTAGCTTATACAGTAAGTGTTTTGTGCAAATACATGTCTAATCCTGGACAAGAACATCACTAAAATGGGTTTTGAAGTATGTCAACAGTACATTGAATTATGGTTTGATTTATAAACAAAGTTCTAACTTTTTGAACTTGGAAGGCTTTGTAGATTCTGATTTTGCAGGGGATCTGGACAGAAGAAAGTCTACTTCAGCTTATGTAATAACACTGGGAGGAAACTGCATTAGCTGGAAATCTCAACTACAATCTGTAGTTGCCTTATCAAGCATCAAAGCAGAGTATATAGCTGGAGCAGAAGGATTTAAAGAAGCTATATGGCTTCAGGGTCTGTTAAAGGCGCTGAAATTATTGAAAGGAGTTGCTGTGATTCATTCAGACAGTCAATCAGCAATATATCTCTACAAGAATCCAGTGTATCATGAAAAAACAAAGCACATTGATGTACAACACCACTTCATAAGGGAAAAGGTTGAAGAATGATCAATAGAGCTTGAGAAGATCAGCACAGAAGAAAATCCATCAGATATGGCTACTAAGGTTGTCACTGCAAGCAAGTTCCAGAAGTGTCTGGACCTGTTGAGCATTGGCAAGACTTGATTATATCAATTCAGGACAATGAACTTTGCGAGAAGCTCAGGGTTAAATGATACTGCCGTTTTTCCAGAAATTAAGGTGGAATGTTGTGAGGAGTAATTCCTAAAAAATGACAATCGTTTGGTCATTCAGGAACTTACCAAAACGTGGTGTAGCATTTAGAAGGACCTCTCATACTGTGACACGTAGAGAGACAATAGTTCGTGGAGAGAATTCTAGAATATCTTCAGACCTCCTATTCTTCACACGGGACATTCAAGATTGAGATTATTCTTTTAGGGTTACTCAGAGTATGAGGGCTAGAGAGAGAAAGAGGCAAGGAGAGTACTCTTGTATATTGTACTGTGAGAGAAACACGTTTCTGCAAATTGAGAGATCTGAGAAATAGTGTTTGGGAGTTGAGAAAATATGGGTAAAGGGGTTTCTTTGCTCACTAGGTATTTTCTCTGGATAGCACTAGTTTGAGATTTCTCTAGGTGTTTCTGGGTCTCTTTTGCTTCTTGTAATATCTGAGTGATTCATACGTGAGGGTGTAATCGGTTCTCAATAGTGAGCCCAACAGGGATGTAGGATTCGTTGAATCCAAACCTCGGTAAAATCTTTCTGTGTTCTTTTTTTAAAGCATTTTTGTGTGAATCTTTGAGCGAGTCTTACGATCTTTCTAAAAACAACTTTAAAATTAATTTATGTATAATGATTATATCTCTAATAATAAAACATTAATGTATAAATATATAGTTTAAAAATAAATCCACACTATGCGACTTCACCTTAAGGTCCAGGGTTTAAATTCCAAATCAAGTTCAAAACAATAATAACGATAGTAATGGAATTTATTTATTTATTTATTTTTGTGGGTTGAAAGGTCCAGCTAAGTTAGGCTAATTGGACATGAATGGTATTGTCAACGGGAACCTTTTAGCTGTAAGGGGCGTACCGTTGTACTCGGAAGGGAAAGCAGTCGGTTCTTGTGGATGCTTTGCAAACGTGGTCGATGGTCCCATCGATGTCTTAGATCGTCTTTGACACTGACCTTTGGTGGTTGCATGCTGTCTTCTATAGTTCTATTTCAACCATGCTTTTTTTTTTTCTTTTTTTTTTTTTAGGTATTTCGTTCATGCCTTTGGGTGCACCCAAAGCATATTTTCTTTTATTTATATTATGTGATCTTTTATTTATAGAGAATTTCTCGGTTGTTTCTTGTATTTTTAAAAATATCGGTGTTCTTTACTTAACAATTGTTAGATTTGTATTAATTTTTAACTAGATTTAATATAAATCTGACGGTTGATAAATAAAAAACATCAACATTTAAAAAAAAGAGAAAAACCATAAAAATTCCTTATTTTTATTATGTGAGTCACTGCATAGATAACAATACATCCCCAATTTGTTGTGCCCACTTTCCAACAATAACTCCAGCCTTTAAGACAGCTCATATTTTCTACGTGAGAATATCATGATGATTTTCACGTGTTTCTTTTTTTTGTTTTTTTTTGTTTTTTTTTTGTTTTTCCCATTTTCTTTGTTAATGACTTTATGCGAAGTTGGGTAAATTGCTTTCTACAAAATATGATGTCGTTTGCAGCGCCGGAAGATTTGTTGTTCTTTAAAAACAACTCTTGAGGTGTCAATTAATTTATTTTAGATTAATATTTGGCGTTATCACAGCTTTCATCCACTTGTGTGTCTAGTTGTGTTGTTATTATTGTTATTATTATTCTACAGCGCTAGGTTGTTGAGGTTATTATTTGACTAACTTGTTTGCTTCGAAGCTTAGCAACCTACTTATTCATTTTTATTTATTTTCAATGAAAACAAGAAGCAAATTAATAATTAATATTAACGAAAAAGTAAGGGCACAGAATCTATGCCCTCGCAAAAAGCCACGCCTTTTTTTATCCACAACACTAAAAAGGCGGAAACAAATAGATCCGACCATATTTTATTTCTCTTAATGATGTTTCCCACGAGTTTACTTCATTTTATTGTATTAAATAATTTCGGTTGATTTAATAAAAGTTGGGCTATCCATGGAAAATGTTACAGTGCCGTGTGGCATTACATACTCCATGCATGTGACAAAGCCCTCGAAGACCCATCAGAAATAAAATTAAAAAAAAAAAAAAGATAAGATGACCATGAGTTTTCCAAGACACGACAATTTTCATTAGGTTGGCCAGCAAAAATACTACAAAATTTGTGTCAATTGAATAAATGTCATTTTTTTTTTCTTGCAAAACGAAGTATCAATTTGGAAATATTCTAAATTCATTACTCCTGCCTTATAAATTCCCCCTTCTTTCTTTCTAATGCCTTTAGTTACCCGTTAATTATAGCTTAACATGTCCCACAATTACATGCCGTAGTACATCAAATTTCTTTCTTCGTGCAAAAATTGCTATAATATGATACGAGTTATAGATTTCCTTTACACTTCCAACTAATTATTTGCATTCAATTATATGTTTTTTTTTATTGAAAAACTTTTTTACTCAATCAAAATGTTTTTTTTTATTGAGTACTCAAAATGATTGAATACCTATAATTAAGTCTGAACCATTCCTTTTTCTCTTGAAAAACAAATATTCTCTTGATTTATAAATGGATTTACTCATGACAGGATTTCGCACCATGATTTACAATTCACGGTCTTTCCAAAAACAATCCATTACTTTTTAAAAAAAAAAATCGATTAATCAATACATGAAGTTAATTAATTTTTTTTTTCACTTTGTGAAATTTTTTTTATGAGTATTAAGAGATGATCAGACAGATTGGACCGCGAGATTCGAACTTCTGCTGAAACGGAGAGACAAGTATGCTGAAACAAAGGCGAAAAGACAAAGGACACCCCTTCACTATCTGGCACTGGCAGGGCCCGATAATTGAAAAGATCAAATTAGACTCCGAGCATACCACACGCAAGCATTTCTCCTAAAAAAAAAAATTTAAGAGACATGATTATAATCATCATTAGAATTATTTTTAATTTAAATATATTTTTTATAAAAAAAATAATATAAAAAATTATGAATTATAATTTAAATCATCTCTCAATTAAATAACTTATTACTCACCATAAAAAAAAAAAGAATTCAAGCAAAATCTTTTTTTTAATTAATTAATTTTTACATTATAATAATAGCGAAAAGGCAAAGAAAGAGAGATTCGGTAGATCCGAGGAAGAAAAGGAAAGAAAGAAAGAAAGAGCGT
This sequence comes from Morus notabilis, assembly GCF_000414095.1. Taxonomy (NCBI): domain Eukaryota; kingdom Viridiplantae; phylum Streptophyta; class Magnoliopsida; order Rosales; family Moraceae; genus Morus; species Morus notabilis. Next base: position 148,990 of record NW_010363279.1, read on the forward strand.
GGGTTTGGTTTGGTTTGGTTTGGGGTGTGGTTGTGGAAGGAAGGGAGGAAGCAAACGTGGGTTGTTTGTGGCTGCACCAGTGGGCTCAGCCTCAGGTGCCCATTGCCAATGCCAATGTCAATGGCGGTTTCTTTTTGCTTCTTCTTCTTCTAGATCAATGGAGTCTCTAGGGTTTCTCTTTTCTTTCTCTTTCTCTTTCCTCCCATTTATAACGGAACTCATGGTCGCCATTTTTTCCTAGTTTTAATATCTTGCCCTTGGTCGCCACACTTTCCTTTCTTTTCCTTTTTCCACCATTTTCCTCATTTTTCTCTTTCTTACAGCTTTTTTGCTTCGTTCGAGACATTGGTCGTGGCCTTCAAAAGATTCCTCCCTATATTCCTTATTTTCGCCTCACGATTTCTTCGAAGCTCTCTCTCTCGGAGGTGGTGTTTTTGTTCAGAAATCCCACGCATTTGCCTCCTCACTCGGTACATGAATCTCTCTAAATCTCTCTTTTTGAGGTTTTTTTTTTGGGGTGCGATCTGAGATTTTCTGATTCGTGAGAAGGCGTTGGAATGTGAAATTTTTGTTTCTGCGGATCGGAATATCGGATCTCCAGTTCTTCAATTTTCCAGAGGTTTTGCGATCTGGAACGCATTGTTTTGCCTTCCTCTAATTTCATGTCTATTTCGGTGTTCTTCCGAATATCACTTGAGAAAAAAAAACTTTTTTTTTTTTTTTTTGGTATTCTTCATATGTTTGTTTTGCATTTGTTTCGCATTAGGTGTGCATTGTTCGTACTAGAAGATATTCAGTTGGCTTAAAGTAAAGATATTTCTTTTTCGTTGCTGATTTCATAAAGTTTCGAAATTTTTTTGGCAGATTGCGATGACTTGGGGACAATAAGGTTTTTTGAATCCAACACTTGGAATCAACTATCCCTGATCCACCAGGTAAATTGAAAAATCGAACTCATTTCTTCACCATTCCCGTCGATTAAATATGCTTCAATTGTTTCTAATTACTAGATCTAAGATTCAACCTCATGACAAATTCAGTTGAGTTTGTAGTAATCAACAATTTTGCTTTCCAATTATTTCTGTTTTGTAGTGAAACGAAAGAAACTGTTTTAGTTAATTTGGTAAAGATGCCATTCAAAAGCATAGTTAGGGAGATGAGGGAAGGCATTGGGAGCATATCGAGAAGAGGGGTATTGCCAAAGCACGGCAGTCATCGCAGGACTAAATCCCATATTGCACCTGAAGCTTCGTCTTCGTCGGGGGCGCCGCGGCCTTCGCCGTCTTGGCCGGCTTCTTCCACGCTGTTTCAGCAGAGCCGGTGGGCGAACTTGCCGCCGGAGTTGCTCATCGACATAATCCAACGCGTGGAAGCGAGTGAGACCTCGTGGCCTGCTCGGAGGGATGTGGTTGCTTGTGCCTCTGTTTGCAGGTCTTGGAGGGAAATCACAAAGGAGGTCGTCAAGACTCCTGAGCAATGTGGCTGGCTTACCTTCCCTATCTCACTGAAGCAGGTGATTTATTTTTTATTTTTTATTTTTAAATGCATTCTTAGTTTTTTCTTTTTCTTTTTTAAATTACTAATTTCCAACCCATAAATTGATATATTTTTTTTATAATAACAAATTTAATAGCCCGGGCCAAGAGATGCTCCGATTCAGTGCTTTATTAAGAGGGAAAGA
>NW_010363279.1:150907-159103 GCF_000414095.1 Morus notabilis
GAAAGAGCGACTTCAACATATAGACTTTATCTTGGTCTAACCCCAGGTAAAGGCTTCCGAATCCACTCTCAGTTTTTTCTTCATGTTTGATAACGATAACTGGGAAATTTGTAGTAATCTTGTGGGGAAATTTCATTTTTGTTTGGAATCTCTGCGATTTGATTTTATTACTTTCTTACCTGGTGAAATTTCAGAAACAAAGAGAGAAAAAAAAGAGAAATAATTGCTATAGCCTGACTCATGTGGTGGTTGTGAAATCATCTGAGAAGATACGGTCTGGCTTCTAGTCCTTGGCCCTTGGGACTTTTGTTGTTGATTATTAATATTATTTTTTAGGTAGTATTCTTAAATCCAACAGAAACGTGCGGTGGGGCTGGAAGCAGTGGCATGATTTGAGATAAAATAGCTTTTGTTTCCCATTTATTATGTCTCCAAAAGCACTAAATTTTTCTAGGGACCTCTCTGGTCTCGCACACTGCCTTAAGCAATGGTTTTTATTTTTTTGTTATTATTTTTTAAATGGTACAGCTCTGGCCGGCGATATGAGTAAATTGTTGTTGGTGGCAAGAAAAATCAGAAGAGCAACAAGTACAGAATTTTTGATATCCTTGTCTGCAGATGACTTCTCCCGAACAAGCAATAGTTACATTGGAAAACTAAGGTAGGTTACCCGCATAGAATATTTATCATGCAAGAGCTCTTTTTATTTTTATTGTTGTTTTTTCATCTGTCATGACATCTATTGGCAATTGTTCAACAGGTCTAATTTCTTGGGCACGAAGTTTACCATTTATGACAGTCAACCATCATGTGACCCTGTGATCCAAACAAATTGTAGGTCACGGAGAAGAATTCATTTGAAGCAGGTGTCTCCACGGGTACCTGCTGGTAATTACAGTGTTGCAACGATCTCATATGAACTCAATGTCCTGCGTACAAGGGGTCCAAGGAGAATGCAGTGCACTATGCACTCGATCCCAATATCTTCAGTTCAAGAAGGGGGAGTTGCGCCAACTCCAACAGAGTTCACAAATTGCCTCGACGAGCATTGTTCTTCCTCACCATCATCAGTTTCGAATGGAAAAAAGCCGCTTGTTGAGTTTAGCTCCGCTAACCTTGGTGACTCCATGGAATTGGTCCACTGCACAAGGGATCCACTTGTTTTGAAAAACAAAGCTCCAAGATGGCACGAGCAGCTGCAATGCTGGTGCTTAAATTTTAAGGGACGTGTTACAGTGGCTTCTGTGAAGAATTTCCAATTGGTGGCAGCTGCGGAGCCTTGCCAAAATATTTCAGCGGCTGAGCAAGAGAAAGTGATACTGCAATTTGGGAAGATCGGTAAAGACATTTTCACAATGGATTATCGCTATCCTCTATCTGCTTTCCAAGCCTTTGCAATCTGCCTAAGTAGCTTTGACACGAAACCAGCCTGCGAATGACCATTCACATCGGCCGTCCATAAAAGTTGAACTGTATATATACTTTTGAAGCTAAGCACTGTATGCCTTTGCCCTTTGTCTTGAGCAAAAGGGTCTTCGTAGGTCTGGAACGAGTTTGTATGGCTGTATCAGATAAAGAGTGATGTAAGATTTTCAATTTATTTATTTGCACTAAGAAGCTCAGTGTCTTTTTGATCCGAATATGTAAACATTATTTCCAGGAATTATAAGGCTCAATTTAAGTGGCTTCTGAAAAACTGTTGATCTTTTCCAATGAGGAGGGGAGATTACTTGTTCTATCCTGATGCTCAATGCAATTCTACAGTTGCATATTTTCTTTACAACACAAGAAGTATAAGCAAGATGAGAATCAAAGGATCACCTTGATCAATTTTATGACATCATTTTGTTTTGACTGGGAACGCACCACGCATTCATTCTTATTGTAAAATTTGTATACATATTTCATTTACCTCCATATTGTCAGACGTCAGACAATACAAAGCTTATTAGATTACATGATTTCTTTATCTTTGCTTCTCTCCCCACAGCTATAGCGGCAGCCATGGCGACGAGGCTTGTCAGGATTATCAGAGTCCGAGTCACTTGATTCCAAGAAAAGCCCTCTGAGGCATCGTCGTCTTACATTGGGTTGATGAGTAAGCTTCTCAGAAGGGGTTGGGATGAACTCAGCTTTGCGGGTCTGGACGAACTCCGGTTTTTCATTTGACTTGATGGTTTCTGGGGTGTTTTGAGTAGAGGACAAATAAACACCGGGACTCCTTTCTGTAACTGAAGCTTCGAAGACAATGGAGTTGTTGACACTCTGCACATTGCTGTTAGCACAAGCTGTTGGTGCCAAGGCCATATGCTCTTTGAACCGCTTCCCATTGATGCCTACTTCTCCATCAGTAGTTGTTTCAGGGCTCTCATCAGGGTCAGTCTTGTAACCCCGATGAATGTGGATTGACCCTTCCTTTTTCACAGCTTCTAAGCTCAAGTGCATGGAAGCTCCTTTGTTATCACCAGTTAAGGTAATGACAGTGACATGCCTTTCATCCAAATGAGGTCCACTAGCTAGTGTACGAACAAGCTTAGAAATATCTTCCTTGATCTCTCTTTGTCGTGGAGCAGCTTCTTCTTCAGCAAACGGAAAAGGCTTTTGAAAAGATGTGCTTGTGTTCCCCTCTATTGGTTGTGATGGAAGGAATGACTTGAGTTGCTTCCCAATATAACTGGTGGTGGATATTGTTTCCTTTCTCTCCAAAGTCTCTTGCTTTTGATGCCTTCTTGGTGCTTTGCTTTCAACGTTATGTGTCTCTTTGGTTTCCCTTCTGGTACTTGGTGCTTCAATGAATGTCTTCTGCATTGGTTCTTTTCCATGAGTTGCCTTAGTCGTCTTTTCTTCTTTGGGAATTTCTTGAACTTTTTCCTTCCTGTCTTCAGGCTCCTCTATGTCTCCCTGCGCTTCTGGAAGAGGCTTTTGATCTGTGGCAACAAAACTCACAGATTCGACTGTAGCTTCTCTAGAAGTTATGCCTTTCACCGGGCTTGAAACTTTTGTAGTGTCCCTTTCCATTGCATCATCTTGAGAGTTGGGTTTCTCTCTAGTCTCAAATGTAATTTCCACTTTTGGTTCAGGCTCTTGCAATGACGTCTGAGATGTTGGTTTCTTTGATTCTTCTTGAGGTGCGGATATTTGGGTTTGTGCAGAAGCCAAAGAAGCACTGGAGCTATCTTGATTAATGGCTTGTGACTTATCGCGCGAAGATGGGGGTTGAGTCACAATGCCAGCTGTTGGTTCTGGTTCTAGTTGATTAGCCCTCCGAGAAGGAGAAGAAACTTCTGAAGTAGTTTTCGGAGAAGCCAAGTGAGATGGGGACTGAGGTTGAGAGGACTTTCCCGGTTCTGATTGAGCTTGAGAAGTCGTATGAGATGGGGAAGGAGGGAGGGAGCCAGCCTTATGGTTGGAGTCTCCTTTTGAAGGTGACAATGCTGCAATGGTTGCTTTGCTTTGAGTCCTTGAGTGAGTTGGCGAGACAGGTTGGGAATTGACTTGGGAGTCTGTCACTGCGTGAGATGGTGATTTGGCGGTCTTAGAAGATGGTGTAGAAGCTAACCTGGAAGGGGTTTTTGGGGATTCTGTAGTTGAACGAGGTGGTGATGGCAGTTTGGCATTTGCAGGTGGTGGTGAAGAAGTTGATTTTGAAGTGTCCTTTTGAGACTCGGGGGTTGTAGAAGATGGCAATACTTTTTTAGCAGTTGTTGCACTTGGTGAAGAAGCTGTTTGTGAGCTGGCTTTTGGGTATTCAGTTGTTTCACGAGATGGTGATTGGGGTTTACTAGTTGCAGTTGATGGTGATGAAGTTGATTGGGAAGTATCTGTTAGGGCATCAGTGGTTGCAAAAGATGGTGATGGTGGTTTAGTAGTTCCACCGAATGATGAAGTTGACTCGGAAGTGATCTTTGGAGATTCGCTAGTTGCATGAGATGGTGATGGTGGTTTAGCAGCGGGAACTGATGGTGATGTTTTTATGGCCTCAGTGACCGCACTAGATGAAGTTGGGGGGGATGATTGTGGCTCAAGTTTTGAAGGTGGTTGAGATTGTGGAGGAGGAGGCTGTGTAGGGGCTATCCCAGCAGGTCTAAATGCAGGTCGCTGAATGGGAATGGCTGTCGATGGCTGTAAGGGTGCTCGGGAGGGTTCGGTTGTGGGACGAGGGCGTTGTGGTTGAGTGGCCAACCAAGGAAGGCGAAAGCGGAATGGTTGTCTTTGTTCTGACATGAATGATGTTTAATATGATTTGGTATGATATACAATCCTTGAAGGGTATGGTTCGAATTGGGAAGTTGATGTTTTTGTCACATTTCGATTATTGATTCATTGGTGTGTGTATATATAAACATTCTATTGATACCTTGGAAACTTTTTGGGACTTTTTGCATTAGGCTTTTACCATTGAACTTTCACCGTATACCTTACTTCGATGCTATTTTAGAGAACAAAGAAAGATTGAATTCCCTATGGACATCTCTTTCTTCGTTTGCGGGACTAGCATCCCATTGCTGTTCCTTTCATTTTAGTTACACGAGAAAGCAAGCAATGCTTGCTGTCCAAGATCCATTTCCCTTCCACGAGGGCTTTTCTTTCCTTTATGTTAGCCTTTTTGTTGTTGAAATGAAAGTTAGAATATAGAATCATTAGCCTTTTATCTTTTTTTTTTTTTAAATTTTAATTTTCATCAACTTGTGATTAGAACTTGGAAGCTAGGATAATCTGCCAGAGGATTCAAACATAATAAAATGAGGAGCATTAACGTGAGCTTGCTCTTGCACATTATGCATGAAAGAGGTCTCTTGACAAGTTACGAAAAATTAAATAATCTTTTATATTAAATAGAAAGCTTTCTTCATTCACCCATTCAATAAAAGAATTAAACAAAATGATGTTCCCAAGTAACAGATGAAGAAAAGAGATTCTGTTGCTCTATTAAATTCTAAAAAAAAAAAAAAAATCGCTCGAACCTTCGACTTTGTGATTAACAGCCACACGCTCTAACCAACTGAGCTACTCCAGCAGCTGATAGAATTGGGCTAAAATATATGAAACCATAAGCAACGCAACGCCAATGAATTCTAAACCCGAAAAAAAAAAAAAAAAAAAAACAAAAACACTGATGCAACAATCACTTTTTCATCAACAGAGGAAGAGGAGATTGACCTGAAAAAACTAGGGAGAGGACAAGACCGGTACGAGTTTAAAAGGTAATATCTTAGATTTTCTCTATTTGGCTGGAAGATTAAAAGTAATGCTTCCCGTGTTCATCAAAGCAAACAGAAAATCGTTATGTACAAAGTTTCGAAAATAACTATATGAATTTTAAGTTACAAAACTAAAATCGAATGAAACTCGCTAACATTCAAAACTAACACGACTAATTCATCAAAACCACTAATACTAAACCTACAAAAGCTTTCTGCACAGCTCACGCTTCATGAATCAGAGGTCTTCCGCCGTCAAAACACCGTTATCGCCGTTTGGAAAAAATTGATGCTTCCCTTCCAAGAAACCAAACTGCTTTTGAAGACGGCTTCTTTCCTTTAGACTGCCATGAAGTGTCCAAATCCAAACGAGCATTGGGAGTTGAAGATTTTGAAGCAGTACCACATGTATTGTGCCCCAGGAGCTGGAGTAATTCTATGGCAATTGATCTTACCCTGGAATTTCCATTCATAGATATGTGGACTAAAGATTCAACGGTGCTTTCTGTCATAACCAGTTGACAATAATCGGCACCACCATGGCATAGGGAAAGTAGGACGTCCAGTGCATGTTCCTGTTCATCCGTACATTCTAGAAGTTTCCCAATGGCAACAATGCAGTCACTGTTTTCAGCAACTGCGATCCTGGCCTCCTCAATGCTGCATAAGTTGTTCATAATTTCGATGGAATACCGCGCAAGAGCGCTGTCACCCAAAAATCGAACCAGATTTGGGACGTAATCCAAATATACCATATGGTATCCAATATTACTGTTGATGGACAGATTACAGAGTATTTTCAGAGCAAGAATGTGAAGTTGTCTGATCGGAGTTTCAAGGACTCTTGATATGGAAGGGAGAACACCCGCGGCCAACATCTTAGACATACAGTGTTGCTCATAAGACAAAATTTCTAAGATCTCAAGGGCTTTTTCAGTTATCTCTGAATCCAAAAGTGATGTCAGGACGTAAATACCGTCTTCTTGAAAAGGTAGCATTTCATTTCTGCAAGAAACACCATGATGTCGACTAGAATAAGATATATAGCTACTAATGAAAAACAATGCGAGTAAATAAACAAGCAATATCAAAATAAAAAAAGAAAAAAGAAAACGTAATTTTAGTTCTTGGTGATATGGAGAATTCTATTTCTGCTTTTGCAAAAACTTATCTAATCCCCCGTTTTTTCATGATTCTTTCTGGTTTTTCCCAGTAAACAACATCCACAACTTGTGGTCATTTTTCACCAAGGTTTACTAGTGTATAAATTATCATTGTATGCGTGTATATTTAAAAAACTTGCACGCTAAAATCACCTAAAAGAACAATAATACCAGTCACGGACTTGATCGTTGATCTTCATCATAGTTGATCAGTCCTTAACGATTCAAAACTACAAGCTAAAATCACCATAAAACAATAACATCGGGAAGAGATTATAACCTGTTTTTACTAAAAATAGCCAAAAGAGCCTCTGCTCCTTCTCTCTGTGCTTTTACATCACTCAATTTACTTGCATCTTTCGTAAATTTGATCAATGAATCTACATAATCATAAGAATTCGCCGAAAGATCTGCTTGGTCTCTGCCTTCCAATTGGGTTTTCACATCTTCCACAGCCTTACATTGAGATTCCCATGAAAGTTCTGCAAAATTGAGAACACCTAAAGTCTTGTCATGACTTTGTGCAGAATTTTGAGACTCTTCATTAATCTGAACAATCCCATTCTTTAACTCGTTTTCGTTGTTTTCCGATAAATGTGACCCACAAGTGGTGTTAGACGAGCAAATTGACACACTGCTAACTTGAAGGTGCAAGTCATCCATATAACTGCGAAAGCTGGGGATAGAACTGGAACATGAAGTTCTTGACCTGGAAAGTGAAGCGGGAAATGATTGCAAACACGGGTCAGAAACAGTGAATTCATGCTTCAGACACCACTTTGCAATGATGCTCTTCATTGCAGAATTTGGAGTCAGAGACAAATGGTCCAACTTCTTGTGAGTTACTGGGCATGTCTCATTGCCGTCATTAAACCACCTCTCTATCCAAATTCGTTCAAATGTCCTCCCCGAGTCAATAATCACAGGATCATACATCAACCTCATAGAGATGGGACATTTGAATTCATCAGGAGGTTCAGATGAATCACAGTCATCAATAAACTCACGACGCGGCGCTTCTTGGGTGCTATTGCCTTGGCATTGCCAGATCATATTTCCATATTTCCTCAAAAGAAAGAGGAGATACTTTAATATTTTTTTCTTTCTTGAAGCAGTATCATTGATATTATCAAGCAACCTATTGATAGTTCTTTTCTCTATCAAGACAGCCAAAGGAGATGTAATGCCGAGCTTTAAAGCTGCAAGTTGAAGAGCCTCTAGTTCTTTGTTGTTCTCGGTTCTTGTTGCAGTTATGTCCTTCCGAATCAGTGCTAGTACAGCTTTCCCAGCCTCTTTGTCAGCAGAATCAAGAAGAAAGTTTGCATTTCTGAGGTCATGAATGATTCCGGATATCTGCAGACATGGTATTGTTTTCAATTTCAGTAGGGAGTGATGAGATGGAAAAATCTATAATGCCAAAGATCAGTTTATATTAAAGATACAGTATTGAATAAGTCTACCCGAAACAAAAGCAATTAATCTCAAAAATCAATAGCCAAAGCAACCAGATGACAGTGATTTCAGATCAGCAATGACTTCAGATAAAACTGACCCTAAAAGAGCAATTAACTATTGATTTATAATTACTCTAGTGATATGAAGCAATACCAACCTTTGCCGCCAACAGTAGTGGAACCATATTTTGAATTTGACGTAAACATGAGTCCAAATTGTCACGTAACCGTTCACATCGCATGAGTATCTTTTCTCCTGTGATTGCCTGGACTCCAATGAACACACACATTTTCTGTTCAAAATATGATATAACATAGAAATATTACATCGACCAGTAGAAAATAATGGCATACTCATAGACGCATCAAGTGTAGGGA
>NW_010363279.1:159115-179246 GCF_000414095.1 Morus notabilis
GTAGGGAAAAAGTTTGAAGTTTATCAAGAAAGTGCTAGTGCAGATGTTGAGAACGTTTCCATGATCTCCCTGTTTCTCTCTCTCTCCTTTTCCCCAAACCATAAGACAAATTGATAAAATTTGTTATACTACAAAGCTTTCTAGCAAGAACAGACCTAAGAGTTCCTACAAAAGGACAACTGTTTTATGCATCTCCATAATTTTGTAAATATATAAAGTTCACTACAAGCAATTCTTTTCAGCGAGAGAAATTGGTACCAAATAAAGTTTGCTAGACTCAGAGCAGTGCTGAATAATTGACTTTGCTTTATCCATCCAATCTTGCAATGAGCACAATGCTGGTATTCCAGACGTACATCGCGGTCGAGCAGACTCGATGGCTGAAAATATTGGTGCTAGTCTCTTAAGGAACTTAATGAGCTCTTGGCATATCAAAACATGCACCTGCAAAATTGAGCGTGTGATTTTAGCAGTATTAAAACAAGCAAAAGATCAGTATACATAGACCTACATAGTAAGTAATGATCAAGCCAACGAGCCTTGTGTTACGGTGAGTTGTATAAATCAAATTTCGATCCATAAAAATTCTAATAATCTCTCTGCTCGGTGACCTACAAATTGGGCATACGAAGAATTGTTGCCAACAGTGTTTCTGCAATTGAAATTTCACCCGTTCAATTGCACTTAAGATTAAGCGACCTCCTTAATGCAAGGGGCTGAAAAGGAAACATGAAGAACATTCTAATAACCTGATCTTCCATTTCCAATTCCATCTCTCTTCTGGTGATATCCAAACCATAATTACCGGCAGCATTGAAGTTATTTTCTATGTCATTGACTTAGCAATGACGAAAAGACTTGCAGCATAATGACAGAGCATTTATAAGAAAGTGCAGCAATTATTACCGAGTTAGTAGCGAAGGATGCAATAATTATCTTTACCTTAACGCTGCAATAATATGGAAATTCCAGAACACATGCACCTTCGTTATCCATTTCATGCAATTTAACTTCAATCTGCAGAGTTTCATAAGCAATTTGATACAAAGATTGAACTTGTATTAGCAAGTCTTCACCCACAATTTAAAACACGAATAGAGACAAGAATCACAAAACTGCATCGTCGTGAATATCCAGATAAGATGTGGACTGTATCTTCTAGTTGGAACGTTGGGAGACAATTTGAAGTTATGAGTGGAGAGCAACTGGAAATGAAAATAAAGCCTGGATTATTCCATATCTACTGTCCAGATTAACTGCGACTAAAATCCATTTGATCTTTCTTAATATATTTCCAACACCATATCTTTTTTTTTTTTCTTTTTTTGTGTGTGTGTGTGTGTTTTCAATTTGTTTAATTGACCGAAAAATAGAATTTAGTTTCCTAACTCATAGATGGAGGACGTTAACTTAGCCAAATAAAACCAAAAATAACTTGGAAAAATGAAGCAACTAAAGTAGCTCATATTATACACGTCAAAGGAAGTACTCTAACTCCATAATAATCAGAAACACACAAGCAAGCACTCTAAACTCCATATATTATTTACAAAATATAACACCAAAAGAAGACCACTTTGGACAATACTCTTTATATACTACAGCAAAATTCAACTAAGTCCATCCCTGTGGAATTAAGTTCCACAGCTGTAATCAAAACAAGGTAGACTCCAAAGTAAAACGCAAACAGAAGAGAAGAGAATTACCCAGTTCGCCCAGTGGAAAGTACCTTGCCAAACAAGAAATCGACATATATTATCTACCATAACAAGAGTTCAAGCTTTAGCAAACATGAAGTTTAGATTATAAAGCCTGTTGAATGAAATATCATAACCGTATTAAAGGAAGGTGGTTCTTTCTGTTGCCCCGTACATTAAAGTGTTGTTTTTCGGAATAGCAGGAGACGCATTTGACTTGTATGTCTGCCTTTGTTTTTAATGTTATTGTCAAACAAATACACTCAAAATAAAAATAAAAGGGTGAATAGGTCTGTTATTCTCTAAATTTTAAATTTGGTCCTTAAATTTTTAATTTAAGCATATTTAGTTTATGAATTTTTATTTTTTAATAATTTTAGTCTCTGACAATAAAATTAACGAATGATATTTGAAATTTAATAAAGATAAATATGTATCTATCGCGTAATAATTTAAGATTTTACAGAAATAGTTACGTTATATGTAAAAAAATTTCTTTTGGTACAATTAAAACCTATTAAAAACTATAATTTTTTGCATATATTGTAATAACTTACACAAAATTTTCTGTTATTATGCGATAATGAATGTAAATTATTTAGGTTAAATTTCATAGTGAATTTTACAGTCAAGAATTAAAAGTATTGAAAAGAAAAGTTCAGAAACTAAATATACTTATATTAAAAATTCAAAAACTAAAATGTCACTTCCTTTAAAGTTCAGAGACTAACAAAGCAAAGCTATTAATTAACTCAAAATAAAAACACAAGTACTCTTTCAGTAACTGACGAAAGGACCTGTTGCTCTTTCAAGCAGACAAAACTCTAGCTAGTTCAGGAAGCGAAAAACACAGTCCTAGAATCTCCGGACTAAGTCAAGCAAAAAATAAAAGAATAGTTTGCCAAACTAAGTCTAACGTTAGCTATTAGTCCCAAAAAAACTGTCTAATTGTTTTCTGTTTTTTTCCCCCCCCTGAATAAACTGTCAAATGTTTGGGATGTGGTATTTACATTTGTTTTGAAAGCCAACAAGACAAAAAGATAAAAAGATGAGAGAATTCAGTTCAACCAAAGAACAAATTTTCTTTACCTATGCTTACAAACATCATTTGCGAATAACTCATGCCAAAGAAAAATATGGTTTACGACTGGTCAACTTCCACAAGCGTCCCAATCTTATCAACAATCTTTCACACTTACGACCACGCTAAGAGGCCAGGAATCTCTCTCTCTTTTTTTTTTTAAGGTTAGTTTTACCTTCAAATTACATGCTTCCACGGAAGCAAAAGAATAAAAAATTGGAAAAATCAATTCCAGGCTCGTGCTGTGAAAATTATACTAGAAAATGACTTAAGCCTACTGAAGAGTTAAGCCAATGCAAGAAGGAGCATCAATAAAATACAAACAATTTAAAGAAGACAGAGAAGAACAGAAAAGGGGTGGAGAGATTCTCGTCCAAAATAGAAAAGGCAACGCCGAAGACTCAGACAGTGGACTGACCGTGACAACCAGTTCTGTATCTATCAGATTCCACATCATAGTCAAAAAAAATTCTGGAAGAATCTTTAGCTCTATAACTCAAAATTGATGGCCGGCACACATTACTTTTAACTTTTCTTATCATTTCGAGATTAAAATCATCATTTTGAAGATCTATATCTAACATTAGAAGATGAAAACAATTATACCACCATGATATGCTGTTAATAAGATATCTCCAAACCAATGGGCCCAACCAATATTTAAAGACCCAAAAGAAGGTCATACACACTCTTCCAATAAAATCATGATAAGTCGTCCATCCTGTTTCATTAGTCATCTTTTGATCAGATTAGAGCATCTGCAATACACAGTGCATTATATGTGTTAATTATAAATTTAACATTTAAGCGTAAAAAATACTCTTCAATAAGATAAGTTGATACTATTTATTTAGCTAAATTTCTCATACACTATATTTTATGATAAATTTCTCACAAAATATAGTATATAAAAAATGTAACATTTAATTGTTATTGGTTGAAATGTTTACGTTTTCATGTAATCATTACATCTTTTGCATTTTATAATTATTTTAAAAATAAAAGTTTACTTTATAACTTTTAAAGCTTAATGATTATAAGAAAAAGTAAATTTAACATTTCAAATAGCATTATACATTTGAGTAAATATGAAAATATCATACCATATCACATTTTTTTATGTTAAATATATGATTTTATTAACATTTATATTAGAGATGTACTTAACAAGAATAATCCCATCAAATTTATATCCAGCATGATAAAAAGAGCATATACCATTTCTTTCAAGCAAAAAAACGTTTTAAAATTTCATTGATTGGGGGAGGAACCTCATGCGTCTACTTCTTATCTTTTAGAACATTATTCCCATCGAATAAAATCTTGCTCCGTGAAGATTCAACAACCTAAATATTTTTCCCTCCATACATAACCTTTTATTCAAAAATTCCCTCAATGTGTGGTCGTGCAAGCTTTAAACATTTTTGGTGGCAGATGATTGGATGAGAAAGGAAAAGGAAGACTCTTTCAAATTATAAAACCTCAAGACTTTATAATTTGAACGACTCGACTTGTCTACTTAAAACAAAATAGACTAGATCGAGATAATTAAAACCTCAAGACTTTAATGGGAACATCTCGCTTTCAATATGGCCTACTGAAAATAGCAATGACAAATTGACAATGACACTGACATGCCACAGAATAAGAAACGAACATCTCAAGCCCCCCTAGTCCCTAAACCAACGTACCAAAAAACAAAAAAAAAACTAAAAGGACAGAAATTGATTCTTAGGCTCGTTCATTTTGCTGATTCGAGTTTAAAATTCGAGTTTTACTACAGTAAAAAACTCTCAGAAACAGTCACATCTAACTTTTTTGTTACAATAAAAAATTCTCACATAACATCACATCTCAACTCGAATTAAAAATTTAAATTAGCGAACCGAACGGACTCTTAATTTCTATCAATTTCCTTCTGTTTTTACACGAAAAATAAATGAATAAATAGGGTGGGGAGGGGAAACGGTCGGATAAATATCTTGAAGAAAGAGCACACTTTCCACTACATGAGATATATATGTGAGATTATAGGCATTCTACAGCAGATATTTTAGGGAAAATACTGCGTTTAGCTTAAACATATGACGTTTATTGTTTCCTCTCCTGGTCAGCCCCCTTCACACACGCAGCATCTCAAGGCAGAATCCAAGTCAACTTGTCCAAAATGGAACCAACTTTCGAGAAGAGAGAGAGAGACAGTGGGACCATCCTGAAACTCTTGGCATGATGCAACTTAACCATGGTTCTACGTACAATATACATACATATATACGTATACAAATATATACTAGTCGTATGTATACTTAATGTACGGTTTGATAATACTTTTAGATAAGAACTAAATAAAGACACGAACCTTTCATTAAGATCATTGTTAGCCAGTATAATCCACTATGAATAGGCCAATAAGCGATCTAAACATAACATGGCAGCAAACGGCACGCAATCTTCTCCAACACAAAATTGATAAAAAAAAATTGTCACGAAGGTTGTGTTAATTCAAGATGAATAAATTAATAAAACAAATGAGAAAAACCCAAATCCATTCAACAATGAAAAGAATTTAGGCATTAGGCATATTTGGGTTTGATATGGAGAGATAAAATTAAGAAAAAGAAAAGAATAGACCATGTAAATGCAAAATGATTCATAATCAGTAATATTGTTGACGGTTAATTTTGGTCAACTAAAGATTAACTCTCTGGAAACACTCACAGTAATCTCTCACAGATTAATCAAGGATTATCGTTGCATGAAAAGATAAAGAAGACATAAATTTATAGTGGTTCGGCAAAAATTCTTTGCCTATGTCCACTTGTGGATGCACTAATATTTTGTTAATTACAATCTTTTTGGAGTAGTAGAATATTGCGTAAAAAACTTAATGAATCCAGATGGCTCTACTTATAGGCCTTTTACATATGAGAGACCTCCTCTACATTTTCTGAGGTGATCATCCCCTTTCCTTAAATTCTAAGATTTGGTAGTTGTGTTTCCATGATTTCAGTTTCCAGGTCAGGCCAACCGCCCTTACCGGTTACCTGATTTCCTGACCTGAACCTTGGTAGTTGGTACAATATATCTTTTCTCGAGTTGACGGGATTTGGTTTAGATTGGACCGAGCTGCTCTCTTGACGTCGTGACCCTCACAACTCAGGTGAAGTCCTCGACGCATGTCCCCCTGCATGAACTCTCGTCGTCTGGAGGGCATCCCAGGTACGACCTTTTCCTCGACGTCAGCGACCGACTCTCGACTGGGATACCTCGGCGCTTGTTAGTCAAAGGAACGATCGATTCCTTGACCGTGGTGTACGAATTACCCTTAGACTGGAATACCACGTTGCCATGTTTCAAGCTATGCATTGTTGAGAGTATCACGTGGTCACTTTTTCTCTGCAGATTGTGGCGGCTGCTTGTCGATACAATGCCATCATTACAGCGAGTTTCTCAAACAGTGGAGCAGTCTTGTCGATCGTGTCAACAGTCACATGTCCCATACCATGGTGACACGTGGCAGTCAAGGGAAAAGTTGAAGCCGTTCGATCAAATTCACCTCTCTCACTCTTTTCCAAACTGTTAGATCGCGTTACTTCAAATTCACTATTGGATGGGGTCGGTTCGGATTCAACGGTTGAGATCGGAAGTCCTTTGGATTTCCCTAGGACCTCTGGGCTCCCACTCTGAGTATATATACCCCTCGGAGCAGTTTTATGGTTGTTCATTTACAGGCCGCCGGTACTCTACCGGATTTCCCCCAGAAGTTCCCTTCTCTGACTTCGAATTCCGCGTACATTCTCTGTGCGTTGTTCTCCTCTGTCTCCACGTTTTCAGACCTCCTCAAGAACTAGTAAGTTGTTTTGGTCTTGTTGCTTCTTCTATGTGTTTCTAGAACTAATTCCTGCAAAAAGCAACTTGTTAAGGAGAAAAAATGTACTTACTTGGTGTTGTTGATCATGAACCTGGGGATGAGTCCATGTGATATTGTCCATTTGGGTTCAGTCGCTTTTGCTGGGGGTCCTCAGGCTCGTTCCTAGGTTCTGGGGACCCTTGCATGAGTTTTACCTCATTTCTGTGTTCATGTGAGTTTGTTATTGTTAATCCTAGACTCTCAGACCTTTCTAATCCAAACATGCTTCTGTTTCTTCTCGAACTTTGTTTCTGACCTCTCGACCATTAGGCATTAACTCGACCCCTTTTATGTTTATTTTCAGAAGGTGTCGCCAAAACAGGTTAGAGGTTTAGAGGTCTCCACTTCCAGGGTGAGGGACGGCCCTGAGGAAGATGCGACGTCGAGCACATCATTGAGCGAAAGCGAGGATTATTTGCTCTGTCAGGTGGACGAATATGCCGAGGGGTTGGTCTCGATCTCTCAGCCAGACGAGCGCATTCTCCTCGACGATGAGGACGATGGCTTACGGGTCGGCCCTGCTGAAGGCCATGGCTACAGAGTGGTGTCGACCAGTGGCATCTCGGGGATGGTGACCGATGTCAACCCATCAAAAATATAGCCCCGGGTTGCCATGAAGGCATTCCATGATATGGGGATCGATGCCAACAATTTTTATTTAATTATTCTGACCCGTAATGATAGAGCTCACAACCCCCCTACCAACCACATGACTGTAATACCCGCTCTTTTAGTTTTGGGCAGACTCTGCCCTTTCACCCGTTCGTGAAGGCCCTCTGTGGCCTTCACAGGATTTCTCCCGCGTAATTGTCACCCAATTGTTAGGTGATAATAAACTCCATGATTATTTTGTGGAGAAAATTTTTGAACCTCGACATAACCGTCAAGGAATTTTTGTACTACTATGCCCTTAAGGGTTCCCCGGGGCAGAGAGGATTCTTTTACTTATGCTCCCATTCCAAATCCAAACCACCAATCCCTTTCGTCATTATTGATAAGACCTCCAGTTGCCATGGGTAGAAGCCTCAATTCTTTTTCCTTTGTAGCAACTTCAATTCCCACCTGCTCGACGGCGAGCGTCCCCTGGGAACGCAGACACTATTCAACAAATACTGTAGGTCTCCACTTTATTGGATTCTTGTAGAATATCTTCCGTTCGTCGAGCTATCTTACATACTTTGCTCTTAAATGTAGGTGAAGTTTCTACTCGACCGAAGCTCTCTGCGGTTGCTCTAGCACGGGTCGAGCAGATCTTATCTCTTTTTGACTCTAGCCATAGCTCTATCATTCTCAATACCCTGGAGAACCGCCAGTTGTACGGTCTAGTAGTCACGCTCGACCCTCCACGCCAGCCCGTTGCCCCTCATGCAGATCTTCTTAACGGTAAGCTGGACTTATAGTTTGATTCGTTATAGTCATTTTGGACCTGATTCTTTTTTCTTTTGCAACCGTGCCATCCACAATGAGGTATGTTCTCCCCATCAAGTCAAAAAGAGCAATGGAGATGCCTCCTATAGGTCATCGGGTCAGGCGATGACCCAAGCCACTCCAGCCCCTGGTGTCACCGAAGTTTCCGACCGTTCGAGGTTTGTCATCACTCCCCTTCCCAAGAGACAGAGGGCGGACGAGCCTTAAGGCCCTCTAGTGGTCGAGGGGTCATCTCGGGGTTCTCAGCGTCTCGACAAGGGGAAGGGCGCCGAGGTTGCTACTAATCTGGAGGTTCCTCCTGCACCTGAGGAGCCCCTCGTGATGCTGGGATCGAAGATTAATGACCCCCAATTTCTAGTCTCAGATGTGATCGACCACAATCTCAACGAGGCTCTGCGCCTCCCTCCTCGCTTCAGCCTTCCCATCCAGGTTATCTACACGCACTTTCATCAGGACTCCCGCGGCAAGTTTGCTGGGATGGAC
This sequence comes from Morus notabilis, assembly GCF_000414095.1. Lineage (NCBI taxonomy): Eukaryota > Viridiplantae > Streptophyta > Magnoliopsida > Rosales > Moraceae > Morus > Morus notabilis. The sequence goes on from NW_010363279.1 coordinate 167,715, forward strand.
CTTCTAGAGTGCCAGTGCGTAGCGGTGATGGGCCAAATCTCGGCATGTTTTGTTTGCTTACTCCTCGACCTTTATTCTCACATAACTAATCTTCATGTCTTAACATGCCCCCTCATTTTCGTTGTCCAGGCTCTCAAAGCTATACTTCTAAATTATGTGAGCTCGAGATTTTGCTGAAGCAAGGTACCCCGTCGAGGGCTTCTGAGGAGGAGCTTACAGCTCTGCGCTCTGCTCGAACCGAACTCTCCTTGGACTTGGAGGCCCAGAAAGCCAAGGTCCAATCCTTTGAGGAGACGATCGTTAAGGAGACAAACAAGAGCATCTAGAAGGGCTTCAAGGTAGGATGCTCCAAGGCAGTTAAGGCATACCTTTCCTCTCCCAACTTCAACCGTGGTTCTACGTACAATATACATACAAATATACGTATACCAATATATACTAGTCCTTGTAAATGTATGTATACTTAATGTACAGTTTGATAATACTTTTACATAAGAACCAAATGAAGACACTAACCTTTCATTAAGATCATTGTTAGCCAATGTAATCCACTATGAATAGGCCAATAAGCGATCTAAACATAACATGGTAGCAAACGACATATTATATGTTCACGCAATCTTCTCCAACACAAAATTGATAAAAAAATTGTCACGAAAGTTGTGTTAATTCAAGATGAATAAATTAATAAAACAAATGAGAAAAACCCGAATCCATTCAACAATGAAAAGAATTGAATCATTAGGCATATTTGGGTTTGATATGGAGAGATAAAATTAAGAAAAAGAAAAGAAAAGAATAGACCATGTAAATGCAAAATGATTCATAATCACTAATACTGTTGACAGTTAATTTTGGTCAACTAAAGATTAACTCTCTAAGAATACTCATAGTAATCTCTCACGGATTAATCAGGGATTATCGTTGCATGAAAAGACAAAGAAAACATAAATTTATAGTGGTTCAGCAAGAATTCTTTGCCTATGTCCACTTGTGGATGCACTAATATTTTGTTAATTACAATCTTTCTGGAGTAGTAGAATATTACGTAAAAAACTTAATGAATCCAGATGGCTCTATTTATAGGCCTTTTATATATGAGAGACCTCCTCTGCATTTTCTGAGGAGATCAGCCCCTTTCCCTAAATTCTGAGATTTGGTAGTTGTGTTTCCATGATTTCAGTTTCTAGGTCAGGCCTACCTGATTTCCTAACCTGAACCTTGGTAGTTGGTACAGTGTATCTTTTCTCGAGTTGATGGGATTTAGGTTAGATTGTATCGGGCAGCTCTCTTGACGTTGTGACCCTCACAACTCTGGCGAAGTCCTCGACACATGTCCCCCTGCACGAACTCTCATAATCTTGAGGGCATCCTAGGCACTTGTCAGTCAAAGGAATGATCGATTCCTCGACCGTGATGTAACAAATACTAAGTCATCTTATATAGCAATCAACGGCCAAACTTAGTCACGGGACTGAATTGAAATGTGAAATTGTCTTAGGCAGAAGAAAAAGCATAAGAAGCACGCCATAAGGTCTATATCCTTCAAAATTTCTCTGTTTGGTAATTTGGAGTTGTTTGGTTGGGGGTTCGTACCCCGATTCGAGTCATGGTTCGTGGTTCGCTATAGTGTTTTCTCTCATAAAAAAATACACGTAAATAAAAAATGGTTCTAATCCATGAACCAAACATCTCCTACTCAATTAGTTTCAAGAGACACAGCATCCAAACAGTGTTAGTGTTACGCTCTGGTAAGAGGTCAAAATAATTATAATAATAATAGTAATAATAATAATAAACCTGATCGAACACATTAGGCATGCCACTTGTTTAAGAGTGGAAAAAAGTAATTAAATTTTATTATTCCGTTCTGATAGCAAGCTAGTGGAGAGAATCTAAAATGCAACAAAATCCTACCAAAGAAAATGAAGACGGGTCACTATTTCTTAACTGATAGTCTGATCCCCATATGTGTAGAGATGCAACAATGGGTTGGGGCCCATGGGCCGGCCTAGGCCCATCCTAACATAGTGAACGGCCGGGCCGGCACGGCCCGTTACTGTTCAAGGCACGGCACAGCCCATAAATATTAGTGGGCTGGGCTGGGCCAACATATATCGGCCCATGGGCCGGCCCTTGAAAAATCATGGGCCAGCCCGTATAGGCCCACGATGGGCCAACCCAGTCCGGCCCATCTAGGCCCATAATGGGCCGGCCCAGCTCAGTCCATCTAGGCCCATAATATTTTCATGTTTTTTTTTCTTTTTTTTAATAGTAATTTTGTCAACATCTTATGTATAATTATCCTGATTGTACTCTTTTTTCCTTATCAAGGCTTTGTCCTACTGAATTTTCCTTATAAAGCTGTTTATTTAATGAGGCAATCGTAAATAAAATATCTCTTTTCATATTTCCATTGACTATGCTGTTGGGAATGGTGTCCTAGAAGCATGAGATGTACTATGATATTTATTATTTATTTAATAAAAAAGTTTATTCATCATTTTATGTGCATATATTTATGAATATTTTATGAATATCAAATGAAAATTTCGTGATTATTTATGTAACCTTAAACATTATATATAAGTGTTGTATACGAGAGGATAATGTTTAAGGATAATAATCAAAAGGTGATGTTCGTAATAAATCTAATTAAAGTTCGTAATCTTTAATTAGAACATTACTAATACATGTCATTCCCATTTAGAATGGAACGGTGTTATCCGCACTGTTAATATGGCGTGATATTGAATGAGTGTATTACGCATAATGAGATTATGTGGAACAGGGACAAAGACACAATATGAATTTCTAATAATTTCCGTTAAGTATAGAAATTCTAATTGAGTCTACCGATGGTCATATATAGAACGGTCTTAATCCTGAGTTCTTGGCAAACTCCTATTTATGGATTTATGTCTTTTAATTTGCTCGGTACGGATTCTGAGACCCTGAATCCTATTCCTTATATTTTGGAGACATGATGAAGTAGGTAGCTCAGAATGTTATTATATGAGATGGAATCCATTCCTTCTTGAGAAAGAAGTAGATAAATAATTCTCTTAAGTGTTGATTCGGTACTTGGATTAGTTAGAGCGCTCTGGTTCATGAATGTGTTTTATGAATCACTATCCATTAGAGAATAAATGGTATTCAAGGATGAAGATATAATTAGAGAGGTTAACGGATTCTACCTGGCTCTAATTATGAATTATTTATGGAGGATTGATCTATATGCAATGACTATATCAAATGGACACTTAACAGTTTATAAGTAATTTATATCTATAATTTCAAGAGTGCAATTCCAAGTTTATAGTGGAGTAACTATTGGAATTAATGGAATTAATTAATTAATTAAAGGGTTTAATTAATTATTAATTTTATTAGAGCTTGCGATTATAGGTCCAATAGTCCCCGCGTCGTCCTACTAATTCCGCCAGACACAAAGGACAAAATGGGAATTTTAGAATTACAGAATTCTAAAATTAAACACTCAGACATAATTATTATTTAAATAATGTGATTATTTAAATTTAAATTTGAATACATCTAGATTTATCAATTTAAACTTATTTGATAAGTTGTTCAATTTAGAATTCAAATTAATTTAAGTGACTTAAATTGGAATTTGAATTTGAGTCAAAATTAGACTGCAGGATAAATGATGATTTTCTCTTCATTCCCTATCTGTTTTTGGCGCCACACAGGGATAATATCCTCTACACTTGGCCGGCCATAATGGATAAAAATAGAAGAGGATATTTTGTTCCAAATGAAAATAAGAGATAATTAACTAGCTTTATCTTGGAGATAGAGATTGGATTCCTTTTAGAAGTTTGACTTATACTCTATAAATAAGAGAATGATAGAAAATTGTGGACACAATTTTTGAAGATAATTTTTGACCTAATTTTTTGAGGGTGGCCGAAATTCCCTAGTAGAGTAAGAAGGAAAATTTTTCTGCCAAAAATTTCACATCGTGCATGCGTTGGTGTTTGTGGAAATTTGAGTGTTTATTTTAACCCATTTTTTATCTCAAGTGTGCCCACACACACGTCTACGTAGATTCAAGGAATTGACATGCAAGACTTTGGTTTTCTAAACACAAGGCTGTGGAGCAAGGATTGTTCGAGATCAAAGAACTCAAGTTATAATCCTAATCAGCCTCCAGGTATTTTCCCTAATTGAGTTCTTAATAAATAAATTAATATGATTAATTTATTCGTGCATAAATTAATATAATCTATAGAGTATCTCAAAAGTTTTGTGAAAATTTTTGTTTATTCTTGATCCGTTATCCCCACGCTTCCGCATCCGAATTCAATTCGGAAACCAACAATTGGTATTAGAGTGGTCTATAGACGGTATTAATTTATGCTCCAATTATTTGATAATCAAAATTAATATATTAAATATGTGATATTTAATTATGTATGTCTGTGATGGGTAGGCACTTGCATTTATTGATGTTTATATTTAATTCATTTTGATAAATATATGGATGGTGGATTTGGTCGTTAATTGTATGGTTCCATGGATCGGTTGTATTCATTCATTATAAATTATTTGTACTTTAATTCGGGATTAGAATTATTGTAATTCTAGGATTTGGGTAGAATTAGGGTTTTGATTTTGAATCAAAAGGAAGACGCAGCGCGCGGACAGCGCGTGCCCAGCGCGCACGCAGCGCACGGTAAGTAAGCGCCTAGTGCGCGGACAATCCACGCGGACGCGCACCCATCCCGCGCATGCGCACCTAGGCGCACGGCTATCGGTCCAGATGCGATCAAATGGACCCCAAACGGGACTGAGGGTTTCTGAAACCCTCGTAATGCGTGGCGAAGGACCCAGAAAAGTTCCGGACCCCAAAGAAGGTGAAATCTGGCCCGAAGATAAAGAATGAAGCTGAAGAATAAAGAATTGAAGAATCGAAGACCCATTGATGTAACAGAAGAAAATAATTATTGTAATTATTTATTTATTCGATTTGGTTGTAATTTATTTTTTCCATGGGACCCGGTCAAATCCATCTCAATAGCCGATTGCATATATTTATATTTTATGTTGATAATTATATATTATATGTCCATGCATATAACATGCCATATAGATTTTGTGTGCCTACTCATATGTTTTATGACATGCCGTGCATACACGCGCATTTATTATTATTTATTTTATTTATTATAAAAGGTTTTAGAAAAATAAAATAAAATAAGAAGCATGCGCTAAAATCGATTTAATATGATTAAATTGATTTAAGTTGTAAAATTAATTTGCAAAATAATGTTAAATGTGAAATTGAATTTAAGAGTTAAATTTTAGAATTTCACATGTCCGAAAAATAAATTGTTTATTTTTCAGGATTTGAAAACCATGAGATGTTTTTTAAACAAAATACATATTTGAAAATAATGAGTGGGAGAGGGTTGTATGACAATACAACCCACTGGCCTCCATCATTAGTTCAACACCGTGAGATTCAAAAGGGGCTTCGCGGCGGCACCGATTCCGCATTCCCTACGGAAAGTGTTCTTTCGGATCAATAACAAGGTTGACTTCCTAGCGATAGGATTCAAGGATGTATTTCCGGTTTAACCTACCCTACAGCGGCACTCCGGAGTTAAGTCTGTAGAATCTGAAATGATGGGTTACACTCATAAAAATATAATCAAATTGTTGATCATATTTTTGGCCAAAATTAACGGTAGTTAATAAATATGAAAATATGAGATATTTTGATTATATTTATTAATTGAGAAGGTCTTGGTTCAATTTGTGATATTTTGACCTACCTTACAGCGGCACTATATTCGTGGTAAATTAGATTATTGTTGGCACCTAAAATTAAAACATGATTTATGTATTTTTTATGTGCATCATGCATCATATTTAATTGTGCCTAAATTCACATGCCTTTGATATTCATGCGCATAAGTTGATTACATGAATATTCTACTTATTTCCAGCAACATGTCGAATCCTATAATCACACTACTTACGATTGAAAAACTAGACGGTGATAATTACGCTAAGTGGAAAAGTAACATGAACATATTATTGGTCTGCAAAGACTATAAATTTGTCCTAGTAGAGGAATGTCCTCAAGAACCCGCGGCTAATGTATCTAGAACCGTAAGGGAGCCTTATGATCGCTGGATTAAGGCTAACAACAAAACAAAGTGCTATATGTTGGCCAGTATGAGTGATGTGCTTCGCAAGAAGCACGAGGAGATGGAGACTGCTTATGAGATAATGGAGTCTCTAGAAGCCATGTTCGGCGCTCCTTCAGAGAAGGCTCGTTTGGATGCTGTCAGGACTTTCATGAATGACAAGATGAAGAAAGGCACTTCGGTCAAGGCACATATTTTGAACATGATTGATCACCTCCATGATGCGGAGCTCAATGGTGCCAGGATCGATGAAGCCACCCAAGTTGGCATCATCTTGGAAAGCCTATCCTCTGATTTTCATGAGTTTGTGAACAACTTTGTTATGAACAAGAAAAAGTCCAACCTTACTGAACTCTTGAATGACCTACAAAACTTTGAATCCACCAACAAAAGAAGGGGAGGAGAAGCAAATGTTGTTGTTGCAGGAGGCTCTGGTAAAAACAAAAGAAAGAAGCGGAATCAAGGGAAAGGGAAGAAAGGAAAGAACAAGAAACCTAAGAAGACTAAAGGTACTGAACTCTTGAATGACCTACAAAACTTTGAATCCACCAACAAAAGAAGGGGAGGAGAAGCAAATGTTGTTGTTGCAGGAGGCTCTGGTAAAAACAAAAGAAAGAAGCGGAATCAAGGGAAAGGGAAGAAAGGAAAGAACAAGAAACCTAAGAAGACTAAAGGCCCCATCCAGAAACCCAAGGGAAAATGTTTCCACTGCAATGGCGAGGGGCACTGGAAGAGAAACTGTAACAAGTATCTCGAGGAGCTGAAAAAGAAAAGAGAACAAGGTAAATCAGATTTACTAGTCCTTGAAACATGTTTAGTAGAGGGTGATACCTCAGCCTGGATAATTGATTCGGGAGCAACTAATCATGTTTGTTTTTCTTTGCAGAGTCTTAGTTCTTACACCGAGCTAGCCGATGGGGACTACACAATGAAAGTGGGCAATGGTGCAAGAGTTTTGGCAAAAGCAGTGGGAGAAGTTAGACTTCGTTTTAGGGAAAATAAATTTTTAGTTTTGAACAATGTTTATTTTATTTCAGACATCCGTAGAAATTTGATTTCTGTGGCTAAGTTATTCGAACAATTATTTAAACTTTATTTTGATAATGAATTTGTTCATATTTCTCGAAATGGTTTAAATATTTGTTATGGACATCTAGATGATAGTTTATATTGTATAAAGCCAATACCAAACTCATTGCTTAATACTGAAATGTTTAGAGTTGCCGAACCTAAGAATAAAAAGCAAAAGATTTCTCATAAAAATAACACATATCTATGGCATCTTAGACTTGATCATATTAACCTAAATAGAATTGAAAGACTGGTAAATGATGGTCCTTTGTACGAGCTAACAGTTGGCGAGCTTCCGGTATGTGAATCTTGTCTGGAAGGTAAAATGACCAAGGGGCCTTTTACAGCGAAAGGAGAAAGAGCTACAAAACCCCTTCAGTTGATACATTCAGATGTATGTGGACCGTTAAACGTCCAAGCTAGAGGAGGTTATGAATATTACGTCACCTTTATTGACGACTATTCTAGATATGGTTATGTTTACCTAATGCAACGGAAATCTGAAACTTTTGAAAAGTTTAGAGAATTCTGAGCAGATCAAGGGGGTGAGTACCTGGACCAAGAGTTCTGAGAGAGTTCTGGGACTTCTTGATTGAAGAAGGTGTGGTATCCCAATTGATTGCACCTGGTACACCACAGCAGAATGGTGTAGCCGAAAGGAGAAATCAGACTTTGCTCGACATGATAAGATCAATGTTGAGTTATTCTTCGCTGCCTACTTCATTTTGGGGTTATGCCTTAAAAACTACTATGTATATTCTAAATCTAGTTCCATCTAAGTCTGTACCTAAGACACCCCTAGAGTTGTGGAATGGTCAAAAACCTAGTTTAAGACACATTCGCATATGGGGGTGTCCAGCACACGTGCTGAGGTAAAAGACTGGGAAGTTGGAACCAAGGTCAGAAGTATGCATCTTCGTGGGATACCCACAAGGGACAAGAGGAGGACTATTTTATAGTCAGACAGATCAAAAGGTGTTTGTATCGACAAATGCCACTTTTCTGGAGCATGACTATATGATAGATTTTAAGCCCATAAGTAAAATAGTTTTGGAAGAGTTACTTTCCGGTGAGATCAGACCACAACCGATAAGAATTGTCAGACCACTAAGAGAAAAGACCACAGTTCCTGATCAGACTCCTATGGCACCCAGTAAGGATGATGCATCGACCTTTAAGGATGCGACCTTTATGAATATTTTATAAATATCAAATGAAAATTCTGTGATTATTTATGTAACCTTAAACATTGTATATAAGTGTTGTATACGAGAGGATAATGTTTAAGGATAATAATGAAAAGATGATGTTCGTAATAAATCTAATTAAAGTTCGTAATCTTTAATTAGAATATTACTAATACATGTAATTCCCATTTAGAATGGAACAATGTTATCCCCATTGTTAATATGGTGTGATATTGAATGAGTGTATTACATATAATGAGATTATGTGGAACAGGGACAAAGACACAATATGAATTTCTAATAATTTTCGTTAAGTATAGAAATTCTAATTGAGTCTACCGATGGTTATATATAGAATGGTCTTAATTCTGAGTTCTTGGTAAACTCCTATTTATGGATTTGTGTCTTTTAATTTGCTCGGTACGGATTCTGAGACCATAAATCCTATTCCTTATATTTTGGAGACATGATGAAGTATGTAGCTGGGAATGTTATTATACGAGATGAAATCCATTCCTTCTTGAGAAAGAAGTAGATAAATAATTCTCTTGAGTGTTGATTCGATACTTGGATTAGTTAGAGCGCTCTAGTTCATGAATGTGTTTTATGAATCACTATCCATTAGAGAATCAATGATATTCAAGGATGAAGATATAATTAGAGAGGTTAACGGATTCTACCTGACTCTAATTATGAATTATTTATGGATGATTGATCTATATGCAATGACTATATCAAATGGACACTTCACAGTTTAGAAGTAATTTATATTTATAATTTCAAGAGTGCAATTCCAAGTTTATAGTGGAGTAACTATTGGAATTAATGGAATTAATTAATTAATTAAAGGGTTTAATTAATTATTAATTTTATTGGAGCTCAGGATTATAGGTCCATTAGTGCCCGCGTCGTCCTAGTAATTCTGCCAGACACAAAGGGCAAAATGAGAATTTTAGAATTACAGAATTCTAAAATTAAACACTCAAAAATAATTAATTTTGAATTAATTATTATTTAAATAATGTGATTATTTAAATTTAATTTGAACACATCTAGATTTATCCATTTAAACTTATTTGATTTGAATTAATTATTATTTAAATAATGTGATTATTTAAATTTAAATTTGAACACATATAGATTTATCCATTTAAACTTATTTGATAAGTTGTTCAATTTAGAATTTAAATTAATTTAAGTGTGACTTAAATTGGAATTTTAATTTGAGTCAAAATTAGATTGCAGGATAAATGATGATTTTCTCTTCCTTCCCTATCTGTTTTTGGCGCCACACAGGGATAATATCCTCTACACTTGGTCGGCCATAATGGATAAAAATAGAAGAGGATATTTTGTTCCAAATTAAAATAGGAGATAATTAACAAGCTTTATCTTGGAGATAGAGATTAGATTCCTTCTAAAAGTTTGACTTCTACTATATAAATAAGAGAATGATAGAAAATTGTGGACACAATTTTTGAAGACAATTTTTGACCTAATTTTCTGAGGGTGGCCGAAATTCCCTAGTAGAGTGAGAAGGAAAATTTTTCTCCCAAAAATTCTACATCGTGCATGCGTTGGTGTTTGTGGAAATTCAAGTGTTTATTCCAACCCTTTTTTGTCTCAAGTGTGCCCACACACACGTCTACGTAGATTCAAGGAATTGACGTGGAAGACTTTGGTTTTCTAAACACAAGGCTGTGGAGCAAGGATTGTTCGAAATCAAAGAACTCAAGTTATCATCCTAATCGGCCTCCAGGTATTTTCTCTAATTGAGTTCTTAATAAATAAATTAATATGATTAATTTATTCGTGCATAAATTAATATAATCTATGATTCTATAGAGTATCTCAAAAGTTTTGTGTAAATTTGTGTTATACTTGATCCGCCTTCCCCACGTTTCCGCATCCGAATTCGATTCGATAACCAACATATTCAAACTTATATATTTGTTAACTTGTTGAAAAATTAAAAAAATAAAAATAAAAAAATTGAAAATTACATGTTTAGATGGGCTGGCCCATCTAAACCCATGATGGGCCAAGATGGGCCTTGAGTGGGCCAGTCCATTCAAGGCCCATGGCACGGCCTATCCTGACCCACGACACGGCCCAACCTGGTCTGCAGCACGGCCCATCCTGGCCCACATTAAATTGACACGTAGTGTGGACTGGGCTGAGGTTATTCTTATACGGGCCGGCCCGACCCGGCCCACAAAATTCGTGGAGTGGGCTGGCCCGGCCCGTGGCCCGCGTGGGCCTAAGTAGAACTAGACTGGCCGCGCCGGGCTAATCTGTTCTTGTATTTCTACATATGTATAAGAACCCCATCAAGTATCTTACAGAAAAAAGTACATAAATAAAATGATTGAAAATTTTCGTACTTTTATATTTGATATAACTTTAACTAGATAATTTCCATAACATATACCGCTAATTATAGGATAATAAAAAAACCAAACAATGAAAAGCAAATTATGAACAAACAATTGTGATGTATAGCATATATAGATATAAAAAGATCACATAACCCGCATCATTTTTTTGTATGCGATAATTAATAAATAACCCGTATTAATTAAGATCTCGTTCATTATCATTTTGCATGCAAAATCACTAATTTCCATTTTGCAGCATGATACGTTACATTGGGGGAAAATAAATAGATGCTGCCGTATTAATATACCTCTAGTGTATAATTGTTTATTACAAAAATATATATAAAGTGGGTTGAGTGCTTTGCTATTGAAACTCAGCATTAAAGCTTCGGCACAACTAGTAGGGTTTAGTATATATTCTCCTGCTTAAATCACAATTCAGATTTTTTGTTACTGTATTTTTTTTATAAAAATTTAAATTTAAATTTTTATGTTATAATATTTTTTTAAAATAAATACTTTTTAACTCAAATTTTTAATTTGAACGCATGCGAGAGGGCAATCTGATAATTCAGATCTTGACTACAGCAGGAAGAAAACTTCTGACACCTATATCCCAACTGAAACAAAACTCTAAATGGCAACACGTGGTCGACCCTGGTGATTCAACTGCAAAAGAAGATATTATCGCCGCAGAGAGTTGATCACTAGCTCACA